>NW_006791731.1:4624063-4629995 GCF_000442215.2 Lipotes vexillifer
CGGGCCTCTCACTGTTGTGGCCTCTCCTGTTGCGGAGCACAGGCTCCGGACGCGCAGGCTCAGCGGCCATGGCTCACGGGCCCAGCCGCTCCGTGGCATGTGGGATCCTCCCGGACCGGGGCACGAACCCGCGTCCCCTGCATCGCGGCAGGCAGTCTCAACCACTGCGCCATCCCAGTAGCATTCTTTTATACCTGCAAAATTGTTAAGAAATACATAACTTATTATTTTAGTGAAATATAGTTGATTTACAATGTGTTATTTTCTGGTGTACAGCAAACTGATTCATATACATATATATATACACACACACATATACATATATATGTACATATATATACACACATATACATATATGTACATATATACACACACATATATATGTACATATATATACACACACACATATACATATATATGTACATATATATTCTTTTTCATATTCTTTTCCATTATGGCTTATTACAAGATTTTTGAATATAGTTCCCTGTGATATACAGTAGGACCTTGCTGTTTATCTATTTTACACATAGTAGTGTGTAATATTAATCCCAAACTCCTAATTTATCTCTTTCCCCTTTGGTTGGCCAAAAGTTTGTTTTCTATGTCTCAGAGTCTGCTTCTGTTTTCTAAATAAGTTCATTTGTATCATATTTTAGATTCCACATATAAGTCATATCATACGATATTTGTCTTTCTCTGTCTGACTTCCTGCACTTGGTATGATTATCTATAGGTATACAATGGAATACTACTCAGCCGTAAAAAAAAGAATGAAATAATACCTAACTACTAAAATAACTATGGTGCTTTACTTTGAAAAAGACATGGAGTTTTCTTGTGATCACAGGCATCAGAAGGGTTGCAGCTTGTGAATTATTGGGGAGGGGTCGAGGGAAGGTTATCTAATAGAAGATGAAGGGCTGTAACACCACCTGTGGATGCCTGTGGCCCCTAACGCATCCAGTGGCAGAACGCAGCTCCTGGAGGTTTGAGGTTTGAGGTGTATGTATTTTGTGTGCTCCTACATGGCCGGCTTCCGCTGGGAGCAGTTTTCTGCACTCACCTCGTGTCTCTCCCAAGCAAAATCACACATGAGCAAATGCAAAATCCACATTATGCTCAGCTGTTCCCTACTATAGCAATCATGCCAAATATATGTGTATATGTTGTGATTCATATCAAATATGTAGATGAGTTAGAGATGATTACAGAATTGATTCATTGAACAAATATGGAATTAATTAGTTACATTCATACGTGACTATTCACTATTAATTCTCTGCCAGGCATAGGTTTAAGTCCATAGGAAACTTGGTCTCTTATGCAGCTTCTGAATCAGTGGGTTCCGGAGATTAACAGTACTTGATTTTGAAAAGAGGTCCTCAGACTTGAAAAAATTAGGAAGCATTTGTTTAGGAATCAGAGTGATTGAAGAGCTGGGGATACTAATTAACCATCTAAATGATGCTTCAGAGGACATTGGGAAGAATGTGATGGACTTCTTGTTGACCATGAGGATTGAATATGTGAGTTTATTTCTGTTCCTTCCAGAAGCCCCACTAATATGATAACAAAGAAATAAAAGAGAAAGAAACCCACAGACACACACACACACACACACACACACACACACACACACACACAATAATTCCTTTAGTGTGAGCTATTTCTATTGTATTGGCAGCATGTACTTTGATTAATGAATTTTAAAGATGGTCAGCTGAATGTTTCTTGTGCTCCTAGAAGCATAACATCTTGCTTTTGTTGTTGGTAGATAGCTATTATCCACATAGACAATTTCGATCTGCTTTCCTCACATTCCACTAATTTCAATCAATTTTCTTTGAGACTTGTACAACTGGGAGCACGAAGAACAGGGTCCATGCTCCTGAAAAACTTGTAATCTAGTGAAGAGAGGACAAATTCTCTAGAATTGCTCTGAGTAAAAGGGAAAGGAATCTCATGATTTTGTTCATACATTCAAAAAATTTACTGAGCAACTACTATGTGCTAGGGTACACAGTAGGCAATGGGGAAGGGAGTATGTTGGTGAGAAAAATAAAGATCCCTGCCCTTATAGAGTTTATAATAGGAGAGAAAGAAAGGAAACTGTTTAATATAATGTCAAGGGGTGAAACATTCGATAAAGCAGAACAAAGTATCTCAGGGGATGGAATCAAGGCTTGGCTTCCGAGCAGAAACCTGAATGAATGAGGTGAGGAGGGAAGCACCGTGCAGGGAAGGAGCATTCCAGGAATGGAAAACAAGCAGTGCCAAGACTCTGATGAGGCTGGTGCACCCCCTGTTTTCCAGCAACAGTGAAGGGACATATGCGGCTGGAGACGGAGAGGACACCAGCCAGAGGGGCAGCTGGAGGCCACTTCCGCGGGGCCCTGAAGGTCATGGGAAGGAGTCCGGATTTCGTTGTAATGAGATGCAAGGCTACTGCAGGCCTGAGAGACGGCAGTGATGTGTTCTGGTTTGTATTTTACAGGAATCCCTCTGTTTGTGTATATAAAATAGACTCCAGGGAGGTCAAGGACATGAGTGGGGAGACTAGAAAGGAGGTCATTGTCATAACCCAGCTGGGAAATGGGGGCACGTGTTCATTCCAGGGTGGTAGCCTGGAGACAGTGAGAAGTGAGGGCTTGTGGACGCATTTGATAGTGGAGCCAACAGCATTTGTTGATGGAATGGATAAGGGCGTAGGATAAAAGGCAGAGTGGCAGGTAATGTGAATAACAGGAAGGAGTTAAGGATTTTAAGGGAGCTTGGCATTAGTTTAAAATCTAGCACAGGGCTTCCCTGGTGGCACAGTAGCTAAGAATCCTCCTGCCAATGCAGGGGACACGGGTTCAAGCCCTGGTCCAGGAAGATCCCACACGCCGCGGAGCAGCTAAGCCTGTGCGCCACAACTACTGAGCCTGCACTCTAGAGCCTGTGAGCCACAACTACTGAGCCTGCATGCCACAACTACTGAAGCCTGGGTGCCTAGAGCCTGTGCTCTGCAACAAGGGAAGCCACCGCAATAAGAAGCCCGTGCACCACAACGAAGAGTAGCCCCTGCTCGCCGTAACTAGAGAAAGCCCGCACACAGCAATGAAGACCCAACACAGCAAGCAAGCAAGCAAGCATGAAAGAAAAAAAGAAAGAAAAAGAAAGAAAGAAAGAAATTAAAAAAAAAAACTATATAAATATACTCTAGCACAGCTCACTGTGTTCAGAAGGGCAGACGGACTTGGGGTATAAACTCTGCTCTAGGGGGTGTCATGCCCCAAAGGTGACAGACAGGTCCTGGAGGCAGATGGACCTGGTCTTGCATTATCCTGGCTCTGCCACCCTCTGGCTCGGTGATCTCGGACCACTTATTTTATCTCCGTGAGAGTCTCAGCTGTAAAATAGTTTACAATAATCTCTATCGCAAATGCTTTTGACAACGGTCAAATGAAATAATACAACAAAGCACAAAGTACAATGCCTCACACATAGGAAAAAAAAAAAAAAGAAACACATTGTGATGATTAAGACTAAAAAAAAATTCACATTTTCTTCGGATTATATCTTGGGAGCGTCGGACCAGGAATCAGGAAAATGGGATTCCAGCCCCCATTCTGTCCTTGAACAACTCAATTTGTTTCTCTGGACCTCAGTTGCATTATCTACAGATGGCCTGCTCATTTCTATCTCAAGGGTTTGGGTGAGCATGAAATAAAGACAACCCAAGTTAAAGTGTCCAGCTCCATGCCTGGCATAGAGCGCTCAGTCATATTAACTGACTCTCAAATTGAGTGACTACCTTTTATGTGGTTTAATGAGGGGAACATCTTGAAACAGGATTTAAAAATCTGTTCATTGTCAACCTTTTCCAAATGACCAGAGTTCATAATTGCTAATAACTCTGCCCTGGCATCCCCCAGAGTCACAGCCCTGCCAGGGTGGAAAGAAATAATATTGAGAAAGACTGACCATTAGACGTTAATATATTTATTTTGCAAAGTCTTCAGGGTGCCTAGCAACCATTGATGTTTCTATCCTATTTTTTCCCCCCTCAAATATTACCCAGTCACTAAAACACACATTCCATCCTGCTTGATGAAAAGGGAGGGTTTAGTGGTTCAGGATTTAGTGGTTACCTTGATCTCACTATCCCTCTTCCCAGCTTTCATTAGGGAAGCAAATCCTGCCACAGCGACTGTTACTGATTAGCAAGTCTCTCTCTGAATGAGTTTATTTCATCGCTGCCATGTGTGCTCTTCCTGTGTTGATGATTCTGCTTCCTAAAGTGATCAGTGAATGGCCCCAGGGGAAGAATGAATAATACATCAGGTGGAAGAGGAAAGCACAACTCCATAAGGTCTCACCCCGTCCAAGTCAACTTACGGAGAGTAGGTATTCCCAGTGTATTTCCTTGACTCCCACAAACTGAGCCTCAGAGAGGGGAGGGCTCATGCCTGGCACACTCGGGGACCCAGTGCCAGAGTCGAGGTCAGCATTCAGGCCCTTTGGCTTCTCATTCAATGACGTCCCTGTGACCCATGCTCTCCCTTGTGATGTGCACAGCATTTGGAGGAGCTGAGCCTTGGAGATACTTGACCATGAAAACTCAATGTGCACGTAAGGGTCAGATGTGACCAGATCATCAACTCTTCAAGGTCAGGAACCATATCTCATTCACCCTTATTCATCCAGATATTAGATGGAGCATCTCTGCAGTTTTCCTGGTGAAATTGACTTGGTGTTTCAAATTCCACAGCCCATGGAAATCCAAAAATCTCCCCCAAATTTATGAAAGACATTCATTTCTCTTGTCTCATGTTCCCCTGGGTTTCTGCTTCCTTGCATTCGGTCTTGATTCTTCACCACATTGATTCAGATGTGACTCTAATCCCTTCGTCTGTCTCCTCGAGGAAACAAAAATACACAAAATTCAAACACACAATAAACTTTATCAGAGGAATTGACTTTACTGACAATATGAGGTGGGGAAGTTTATAGTGATGACAGGAAAGGCCTACATTGTTTGATACATCAGAAAAGTCAAGGTAGGTATTTAAGTTCTAAAATATTATCTTTGAGCATCTTCCATCCAGAAATTCTTCTTTGGTTCATCCTTCCCCCAGTACAAATATTTCTGAGTGCCACTGAAGGCCAGACACCGGACTGGGAGATGAGTATTCAGTAAAGAACAAAATAGGCAAGTTTCCTGTTCTCACGAAATTGACAATGCATTTTAGGAGATGGATAAAATTTTGCATACATAATAATATAACTGCAAACTGTTATTTAAGTGCTGGGGAGAATTCCAAGAGTCAACAAGAGCGCACACAGTCTCTTAAGGTCAAGGCTCAGAAGCAGCACATCATTTCCACCTCATTCTGTTGGTGCAAGCAAGTTTCAAGATCTGCCCTCACTGAAGGGGTGCGGGAGTAGACACCATCTCCAGGTGCGAGGTGCCCACTGCAAAGTCTTATTGTGAAGGGTATGGCTGTAGGATGGAGGACCTAGAGAAGTTTCTTCTTTACCTAAACCAAAGGATGGAGGTCGCCAAAGAGCCACTCGTAAAACTACAGATAAATCGGGAAGTTCTGTAAGAGGAGGAGCCTATATTATTCCCTAGTTGGGTGTCCTTTATCCACTGGGCTTGCTGACCTGGCTGATCTTCTTGGAGCAGGCAACAGAGCTTTGGAGAAGGTGAGTCTGGTAACACGTTCATGCGGAAAAAGGAGACCATGTTGCTCATGATTCCATTGCCAAGAGTTATTAAAAGAGACCCTCTCCATGCACAGGTCCCAGAGTTTGTGTTCACAGTGGTGTGAGATTGGGAGACTTGGGCTGGCCGAGGACCCGCACACATGGAGCTAAGACGTTCTTGCAGCAGAAGAATGAATTACGATACATCATGAGGGTCAGCCTTGAGAGGTCAGCAGGA
>NW_006791731.1:4630005-4635377 GCF_000442215.2 Lipotes vexillifer
CCAAAGGAGAGGGAGTCCCTCGCAGAGGAGGCATGGTGATCCCATCCATCATCATCAACCTTATCAAAGGCAGTCACTTCCGGAGCTCCCTTCTCTGTGTTATTTCCCCCCAAAATCAGGGGGTAGGGCTGGGAAGGAGGAGGTGAGAGGAGAGCACCGCATCCTCTGCTCACTTCATCAGTTTTCTAGGGCCACTGATTAAGCACCAATTAGCTTGCACGAGTATTGCGATGGTAGGGTCAGGATGTAGGGAACCTTGAGTTGGGTATGGGACAGAAGTATGAAAATGACCGCATGAGCCTTAGTAACTTAAGCAAGATGGCTTCAAAAATGGAAGATAACTAAGCATACCATTGGGTCAGACTTAGATGTTAAAGAAAACCACTCTCCAATGGGAAGGGAGGTTGTCACAGATCACAGCTGTTGATCATTAGTGGAAAAGTAAAACAGTTCTCTTTTTCTGCCTCCACCATATTTAGGCCTAAAATACAGACGTAATGATTATGATATTGATTATGATAAAAATGATCAAGAGGCTCTGTCTGGTAATATCGATCTCTTACCTTTTCCTTTTTTTTTTTTTTTTTTTTTTTGGTGCAGGGTCATAACCACTTGACAGCCAGGGAATTCCCCTTCCTTTTGACAGCATCCCTAAGTTTATTCTCTTCAAACGTCTATGGTTGAAGACTCTGGGGAATGGGTGTGGGCTTTTGAGATGGAGTTTTATTCTTTTTCTTAGAGATTTTCTGATGGTTTTAGGCTATCACACAGCATGAGTCTTAAAATGCCTTTTCTTCTATTTACTCTAATATTAAACGTGAGATCCCTGATTTTTTCTTTCTTTTTTTTTTTTCTGGAGAGAAGAGGAGGAAATGTATTATTTTACTAGCGGAGGAAGAAATGAATGGAAAAAGTTGATGAATGTCAAGGGAAAGATTAGTTCTCCTGGAAACAGAAAAAAAATTAGAACACAGACACAGATGAAAAGCAATGCAGGCTCTTGGAAACTTTCATCCGGTTCTCACAAAGGAATAAAAACAAAAGAGAGTGAAGAGCGAGGGCATTCTTAATGAATTCATTGCTTTCTGTACCTTAAAAATTTAAAGTTGATAAATACCAGATAAAGTAATAAGTGAAACTCATTATGTATAATAAACTGCTACTTGATGCGTAGTGAATCTGGCTTGTGCTGATTTTCTATAAATACCAAAATTTAGTGCTTGTCCCTGAGCTATTCATTAAACTTCAAAGTCAATGAATAATGAATAGGAAATCCATTCGTTCATTAACTTGAGAAATGAAAAATACCTCCCTCCCCTGTTACGTTTCTGATTAATTTGGCTCTGAAACAAGTTAGCAGGTCTATAAACATCCCCCAGGGCTATATCTGGCTCAGGAACCAGCACTTTTCTCAAAAGGGATGCAAGCCGATCTGCGTTCAATCTGTCAGAACCCGCTCCTGGTGAAGGTGGGCTGGCTGGGGCTTCCTTCAGGTGAGCTTTGCTCCAGTGAGGAGCTGGGGGTCATTTTATAGCACAAAACTCAGAATGTGCCGCTTGGATAGTGTACTGGAAGCTGATCACTTTTCCAGAAGGCATTTGCTGTCTTTAAGCACTTTAGTAGGAGAAATACCCACAGGGACATGTAGCAGGAGTGTATGCCAGCTACAGCTACCAGAATTCCAATTGGGGTCATCTCTGTGGGCTCCCTTTATATTTACTGCTCCATTACATGTTCCCAGGACTCTGACCTGATTTCGTTTTATTAAAAATCCCTCCACTTAGGGCTTCCCTGGTGGCGCAGTGGTTGGGGGTCCGCCTGCCGATGCAGGGGAAGCGGGTTCGTGCCCCGGTCCGGGAGGATCCCACATGCCGCGGAGCGGCTGGGACCGTGAGCCACGGCCGCTGAGCCTGCGCTCCACAGCGGGAGAGGCCACAACAGTGAGAGGCCCGCGCACCGCAAAAAAAAAAAAAAAAAAAAAAAAAACTCCGCCCCAAACCACTTGCACTCAGGAAAAAAAAAAAAAAAAAAGAAGGTGGTTGCTCCAGGACAGATGTTGGAAGGAACTTAACTTAAGTGGGATGTGCCTTTCACAGGGCAGGAGAGAGGTCAGGGGAAGGGAGAGAGAAGTGAGAAGAGAAGTGCGTGAGGAGCTGGGCAAGGATTAGAAGACTAGCAGAAGTGAGGCGAGAGAGCTGGGAGGGGAGCGAAGGGGAGATTGTCGGTTGGACTGCGTGACATCATTCCATGGGCGATCCCAAAATAATACAAATGAGCGAGCGCACGTGCCAAACAGAACGGGCTCAGACACAGACGTCAAAAACAGGCTGGTGGTTTCCAAAAGAGAAAGGAAAGGGAGGAGGGACAAACTGGGGTATGGGATTAAGAGATGCAAACTGCTATGTATAAAAGAGATAAGCAACAAGGATGTATTCTACAGCACAGGGAATTATAGCCATTATCTTGTAATAATTTTTAATGGGGTGTAATCTTTAAAAAAAATACTGAATCACGATGCTGTACACCTGAGACTAATATGATATTGTAAATCAACTATACGTCAGTTAAAAAATAGAGGTAGCAGGGCTTCCCTGGTGGCGCAGTGGTTGAGAGTCTGCCTGCTGATGCAGGGGACACGGGTTCGTGGCCCGGTCTGGGAAGATCCCACATGCCGCGGAGCGGCTGGGCCCGTGAGCCGTGGCCGCCGAGCCTGTGCGTCCAGAGCCTGTGCTCCGCGACGGGAGAGGCCACAACAGTGAGAGGCCCGCGTACCACAAAAAAAAAAGAAATAGAGGTAGCAAAGGAGGCATGAGGAATGAGGTGATGAAGTAAGAAAGTAAAGGAGAGGGGGAAGGGTGAGCTGCGACAAAGCGAGAGAGAGGCATGGACATATACACGCTACCAAACGTAAGGTGGATAGCTAGTGGGAAGCGGCCGCATAGCACAGGGAGACCAGCTCGGTGCTTTGTGACCGCCTGGAGGGGTGGGATAGGGAGGGTGGGAGGGAGGGAGACGCAAGAGGGAAGCGATACGGCGACACGTGTGTATGTATAACTGATTCACTTTGTTATACAGCAGAAACGAACACACCATTGTAAAGCAATTATACCCCAATAAAGATGTAAAATAAATAAATAAATTAAATTAAATAAAAAAAGAAAGTAAAGGAGAGTGGGGTGGAGAGGAAAAGGGCAACGAGAAGCCGAGATACTGAGATCTATAGGGAGAGCAAAGCCAGGGAGGACACAGGGGACGGTGGTCTTCGTTAGACATTCCTGGGGAAGTTGGGGCCACCTGCCTGCCTCTGCCTCTGCTTCTTTTCCCTCCTCTCCCGAGGTTCTTCATGGGCACCCTTTCTCAGCCCGCCCTTTGCCCCCAAGCACCACCCCTCTTGCCTCCTTGGCATCTGGGTTAAGCTGCGTCTCCAGGCAACCTCTCGCCCAACAGACTCCACACAACTGCCGTGAGGTGGAAATGGGCAAAGCGCCCGGAAACTTAGAGCACCGGTGAGATAGGAGCCTCTCCCGTGGGGGTGAAACCTTTCCTCCACTGGGAATGATTCACCATCTACACCCGTGGGTCCTTTCTCCAGCCCCAAGGCTCACCCAGCCTTTTTTCTTACGTTTCAGTGATTGTCTTTCTGCATCTACCAGGATTTGGTTTTGTCTGCTGCTTGCTCACGGCTGCATCTTTAGCACCAAGAACAGCTCCAGGATCAGGAGGCCTTAGTAACCATGTGTGGAAGGAACCAGAAGCCATTCCTTCTACCTCTTTGGACTCCAGTTTCCTCATTTATAAAGGAAGCAAGTTGGATGAGACAGTCACTAGAGTGACTTTCGGCTTGAATATCCCATCCCATCCGTACCACTCCATTTGTGGTAGGCAGAATTCCCATCCCCAAGACCACCCTAAGACCCGTGGCCTTGTGCAATCCCCTCTCCTTGAATGCAAAGGGGGCCTGCAACTTGATTCTAACCCATAGAATATGGCAAAGGTGATGAGATAACATGCCCATGACTGTGTCACATTCTTGGTAAAAGGAAAGGGGTTTCACAGGTGAGATTACAGTCCCTAATCAGTTAGCTCTAAGGGAATTGAAAAGGAGATAATCCTGAGTGCACATGACCCAATCGAGTAAGACCTTTAGAGGAAGGTCTGGATGTTAGAGACTTGCTCTCCTGTGAGTCTTGAAGAAGCAGGCCTCCCTGACTTCTACAGCTGCAAAGGAATGGGTTCTCCCGACAACCTGAGGGATGTGGAAGTGGATGATTCCAGACGAGAAGGCAGCCCAGCTGACACCTTGACTTCCGTCTTACGGGATATGAGCTAGACCCATTCTACTAACCCATGAGCTGGGAGGTAATTAATGAGCGTGATTTTAAGCCTCGAAGTTTTTGGTAGTTTTCTATGCATCGGTAGAAAAGTAACACGCCACCCCATTGCAGTCCTTCCACTGTGGAGGAACAAAGGAGGAGCTTATTTCCCAGGGCAGGTTGCAAGGAGGGAGCCATAATAACTAGACCTTTCAAAGAAAGCTATTGGCCTTTGATGACAGCAGCTGCACTACGCATCTAGAAATGTACAGGTTCCTCAAAATGTGATTTAAGCCGGTACCAGGAAGCAAGTTGGTGCCCAATAATCATTTTGTGCCCTTAGAGACTGATTTAAAAATCACAGTCTTTGCTTGGTTATAGTTGATAGATCATGAATAAAACATTCATTTTCCTGATTTTCAGTTTCCTCCTTTGTTATAAACAGAAAGAAAAGGAAAAAATAATACTGTTTTGTTTTCCATGGCTGCCATGCCCAATGACCTCAGATTTAGGAGCTTAAAACAACACATGGGGCTTCCCTGGTGGCGCAGTGTTTGGGGGTCCGCCTGCCGATGCAGGGGACACGGGTTCGTGCCCCGGTCCGGGAAGATCCCACATGCCGCGGAGCGGCTGGCCCCGTGAGCCATGGCCGCTGAGCCTGCGCGTCCGGAGCCTGTGCTCCGCACCGGGAGAGGCCACAACAGTGAGAGGCCCGCGTACCGCAAAAAAAAACAAAACATATGTCTATCATCTCACATTTCTCTAGGTTAGAAGTCCAACACAGGTCTCACTGGGCTAAACTCTAGGTGTGAGCAGGCTATGTTTTGTTGTTGTTTTTTTTTTCAGGAGGCTCTAAAAGAAAATCCATTTTCTTGCCTTTTCCAGCTTTTAGAGGCTGCCAACATTCCTTGGCTCGTGGCCCCTTCTGACAACTTCAAAGCCAGCAACTGCAGGTGGAGTCTTTCTTACATCAGATCACTCTGACCTTGGGTCCATGGTGATGTCTCTTTCTCTGACTCCTTCAGTTTTTTTGTTTTTTTTTTTTTTTTTTTCGGTATG
>NW_006791731.1:4635478-4666890 GCF_000442215.2 Lipotes vexillifer
CATGTGGGATCCTCCCGGACCGGGGCACGAACCCGCTTCCCCTGCATCGGCAGGCGGACGCCCAACCACTGCGCCACCAGGGAAGGCCCGACTCCTTCACTTTTAAGAACTCTTGTGCTTACTTTGGGCCCACCTGGAAAATCTTCCTATTTTAAGGTCAGCTGATTAACAACCATAATTCCATCTGCAACTTTAATTCCCCATCGGCTGCGTAATCTTAACATATTCACAGGTTCAAGGGGTTAGGATGCGACCATCTTTGGGGGGACCATTATTTTGTCTACCACATCTTCCAGGATTGCTATGAGAACCAAAGGAGATGTTGAGGGTAACATGTCTTGCACAGTGTCTGCTGCAAATGAAGGAATTAACACATTGTTGTAGTCATTTCTGTTTGTTGTTTCAAAATCTGATCCTCACAATGAACCTGGCTGGACAGGTGTTATCACCCCCATTTTACAGAATAGGAAACTGAAGCTCAGGGAGGTGCAGAATCCTTGCCGGCAGGCACGTGGGGAAGAGGGCTCTTTTGCAAATCTGCCTCCATAAATCTTGCCTTAGAATTCTGGGGTGGATCAAAGGAATGTTTTGAATGACAAAGCAGTTTCTGGCTTTTAAGAAATGACAGCAAAGCCCCCAGTCGTGCCTCTCTGCTGGGCTGAGCCAAAGCTCTAATGGAAGATATTAGTCAAATTGGAAACAGGCTGTTCTCATTAACCACAGGAAAAACTCCATTTCGCGCCCAGATGGAAAGCATCCCACTGTTCTCATCAAACCCCCACTCCCCTTGTCTGCAGCCTCGCTTGAATTGGTCCCCACCCTCACCTCCTGGGGCGTTTACTGCTGACCCCACGAGGGCACACAGCTTGAGTCTGGGAAGCACTCTGGAACTCACGGGGAGGGGGGGGCGGGGGGACTGAGTGCCATCCCCCCAGTGCACTACCCAGTGGTGAGAGCAAAGTCAAAGTCTTGGACAGGTGACATGCTCACAGCTGGGCTTAGGAAATGGGGTTTGCTGACAGTGGGATGAATGGGGCACCCTCATTATAATAGATACTGGGAAGGTGAAAAGAAGACAAAATCATTAAGTTTTCCATTAGACATCTCTTTTATTTTATTTTATTTTATTTTGCGGTACACGGGCCTCTCACTGCTGTGGCCTCTCCCCTTGCGGAGCACAAGCTCCAGACGCACAGGCTCAGCGGCCATGGCTCACGGGCCCAGCCGCTCCGTGGCATGTGGGATCTTCCCAGACCGGGGCATGAACCCGCGTCCCCTGCATCGGCAGGCGGCCTCTCAACCGCTGCGCCACCAGGGAAGCCCCACTGGACGTCTCTTGAATGCCATCTTGGGAGCTGAGCACCGGGGACCTAGCAAGGTGAGGACCGCACGCTGACGTTTATTGAGCTCAGAGTCCAGGGGGCTGACAGCTATGCGTATGGAAACCCAAGGCTGTGCTGCTGGCCCCGCAGTAAAGGCAAAGGAGGACCAGCCATCACTTCTCCTTGTACAGGTTAGGGGTGGAGGGGTGGGAAGGCAGGAAAGCACTCTGGACCTACCTCCAGAACAATCCATTTTAGTATCCTTCTACCACAGACAAGTTATGTCAGCTGAACCTCCAAGTTCCTCATACCCTAAAACGGTAATGGTGGTTAGTGCCTGCAACGCTGGGTTCATGTAGTGGCTGGTGGGCTGCTGTCCACAGTCTCTTTAGAATCGGCCACCGTCTTGCTCTATGCTGAATCTCCTTGTCCTTAGAACAGTGCCAAGCAGGTGGTAGATGCTCAATAAGTATTTCTCAAATGATGGGTAAAATGAACGACCTTTGCAACCAATAAAATGTTGATCAAATGCAAAGGATTTTCTAAAGTTTAAAAAGGAAACTTTACATGCAAAGATGTTCACCCCATTACTGCTGAGGGCAATAAAGAGTGGAAACCATTTAACTGGGAAGATTAAGAAGAACGGGCATATACGTTTGAGATCTTTTGCTGGCAGTAACAATTGTATTCACAAACCTAAACAAAGATGGAGAAAAGGTTTATCTTATAAAGAAAAGTGAAGAAAATATTAAATCTTGTATCCTCTGTTTTCACCACTGGGTTAAAAAATAAATTCTCTGAAGTTTCTTGTTAAAATCTGTAAAGAGGAAAAATCCAAGGTAAAAGGAAACATATTACAATGTTAATAGAGTGTGTCTCTAGCGGGTAGGTGAGTAATTTTATTTTCTTCTTTCTGCTTTAATATAATTTCCAAATCCTTTTAAATGAGTATATATTGCTTTTGGAATGGAACAAATAATAAGCCCATTGGAATCCCTGCAAGATTTCTTATTATGATGCATACAGTGTATATTTTCTGCACGATCCTCTAGCTTGGTGTTCTTAGGCTGACTCACTGAAGATGGTACGTCCTTTACCAAGAAAATAAATCCTCTTCCTGCCACACACTTATCACCACTCAGAGCTAGAATTCTAATCACTAGCATTTGTCACTGAATAATAGATGTTCTTGATCTTATCTCGTTTGAGTCACACTGTCCCTGGTGGAGTTAACCTTCTTTTAATACCATAGTAACTTCCTTATTTGGAGTCTTTCTCATGTCCCAGGGTCTATGCCAAGCCTTATCTTTAAAGACTTCCTCCGATTCTACAACAGACACGTGTATAGGGAACAGATCTGCGTTCACGGGAGTCAAGTGACAGAGTCACGAAGCTAATTGGAAGTTGCGGGATGAGAATTTGAATCCAGACGTTTGTCTTATTTCATTCATGTATTCATTCTTTCATTCATTTATCCATCTGTCATTCTTTCGTGTATAACGATGCATTTTCCCCTGTTGTAAAGGGTTGAATGCTTATCACGTTGGCACTTGTGTGAATAGCAAGACACACTCAAGGGAAGTGCTCGGTGAAGTGTGAGCCAGTCTTGGTGGCTTGGCTCAGACACCTGTCTTGACACAGGCTGGGAGTGTCTACCTTCCACAGGCAGTAGACCAGGGCACTGATGACTAGCATTGTCGTCCCTGTCCTTAGAGACTTTCACTGTTCAAAGGTACCTTTAGTAAATATCAAGGTCACACATGGGAATGACTTTCAGCCTCACAAGGAAGTGCATCACTGCAAAAGCTCAGCATAACCCGCGCTTAGGGGTCTGTGGTGTGGGTCCCCTGGGACTCCTGGAGCTCCCTGAAAGCTGAGAACTAGATTCACTGAGCAGGATGTTCACATGCTCTATAAGAAGGTCCTCCTGTGCCTGCGGTGGGCGAGGTATGAAGCCAACGCTTTACACCCACTCTGCTATTGTGTCAACAGCCCTGCAAAATAGTCATCATCCCCATATTACAGATGAAGCAATCAAGGCTGAGAGAGGCAAAGTGACCTGTGCAGTGTCAAGTGGCCCTTAAGGGGGAGAGTTGTTACCAGAGCCCAAATCTGCCAGCTGCAAAGGCGCTGCACTTTCCTCCATGCCAGGTCGCCCAGTCACACTCACTCTCCGGGGTCCTGTGACCACTGACCCATAGGCCAAGACAGATGCTGAGCCTCTCTGGAGGCAGCCTAGGGCAGCCTTCACTTGATTCCACATTTCTGATCTTCCTGAGATTCAACCCTGATATAATAATAAGAGCTACCGCTCTCCAGACTTGTTCTCGTCAGTGTGGTTTTTTTTTTTTTTTAGAAGCCCATATGATTTAAATTTATTAATTTATTTATTTATGGCTGTGTTGGGTCTCCGTTTCTGCGCGAGGGCTTTCTCCAGTTGTGGCAGGCGGACGCCACTCTTCATCGCGGTGCGCGGGCCTCTCACTATCGCGGCCTCTCTTGCTGTGGAGCACAGGCTCCAGACGCGCAGGCTCCGTAGTTGTGGCTCACGCGCCCAGCCGCTCCGCGACATGTGGGATCTTCCCCGACCAGGGCCCGAACCCGTGTCCCCTGCATTGGCAGGCAGATTCTCAACCACTCGTCAGTGTGGTTTTAATTGTCGTTTGTTTGTTTGCTGTTGTGGCTCACGGGCCCAGCCGCTCCGCGACATGTGGGATCTTCCCCGACCAGGGCCCGAACCCGTGTCCCCTGCATTGGCAGGCAGATTCTCAACCACTCGTCAGTGTGGTTTTAATTGTCGTTTGTTTGTTTGCTTCCTGAGGGAATGTGACCGCTGGTCTTACATGTGAAGCTTTTAAATGTGATCTTGGATTTTCTTTATGGGGTCCTTGCCTGCATCTGCCAAGAACTGACTCGGTTACACAGCACATCGCCACCGAATCCTCCACATTGATATCCATCCCGCTACAGCCCCACACAAAGACCTGGGAAGGGTTTAGGCACTGAAAATGTGACACTGCGTCACATGACATTAAAATAGAAACAGTAATACGCCATCAAATTAATGGAAAGAAGTCCCATGTGTTCTCATTCTGCTGCTATTTTAGAGCGTTCAAATAGAAAATCTTTCCAAAAGAGCTTTTTAAAAAATTATTTTTGATGTCTTGCCTGGTATCCCAAGCACGAGGCTAGTGCTATTATAATATTGAGTAATTCAGTCCAGGTGAATCCCAAACTTTTCAGTATAATTCCTCAATTTATTGTTTTCCTTGTTTTTTAAAAAAGTAGCTCAGTCCACACACACACACTCTCTCTCTCTCACTCACACATACAACCCATTCACACATACAACCTACACACTCTCACACACACAACTTACACACACACACACACACACACACACACACACACGCACGCACATTGGCCAGAGCTTGTCTCCAAGGCCTCATTAAGACCCAGAATGTTAGGTCACCTGCCCACTGGTGCACCCTCTAAAGATCCTATACAGGAAGGAAGGAGGTGAGGTCAGTCTGTGAAGACTTACTCTTGGGAATCCTAACACTGTCTGTTCTTTGAACATATGCTATGTGCCAGTCCGGGCGCTAGAAACTTCAGACTCCTCAGCTCATGTAATCCTCATAACTTGCATTAAAAGCTGTTTTT
Source organism: Lipotes vexillifer (assembly GCF_000442215.2). NCBI lineage: Eukaryota > Metazoa > Chordata > Mammalia > Artiodactyla > Lipotidae > Lipotes > Lipotes vexillifer. Next base: position 4,640,464 of record NW_006791731.1, read on the forward strand.
CTGGGACTTCCCTGGTGGCACAGTGGTTAAGAATCTGCCTGCCAACGCAGGGGACACGGGTTCGAGTCCTGCTCCGGGAAGATCCCACACGCCGCGGAGCAACTAAGCCAGTGCGCCACAACTACTGAACCTGTGCTCTAGAGCCAGTGACCACAACAACTGAAGCCCCCGTGCCACAACTACTGAAGCCCATGAGCCTAGAGCCCGTGCTCCGCTACAAGAGAAGCCACCGCAATGAAAGACCTTCACACTGCAGTGAACAGTAGCCCCCGCTCGCCACAACTAGAGAAAGACCGTGTGCAACAACGACGACCCAAAGCAGACAAAAATAAATAAATAAAATAAATTTTTTAAAAAAGATGTTTTTCTGACGCCTTCTTATGGGTGAGAAAGTTGTGACTCGGAGAGGCACAGGAAACTGCCACCTACAAAGCAAATGTGCTGGCAAACAGAGCACTTTGTAGGGCTTTCCTGACCCCGAAACCACCCTCTTCCCCTTCAGTGAACTCCTTCTGGCTCCCCAGATTATATTCCTCCTGTACGTCCTTAACCTGCATCTCTTTGGTGATTTGTTCTATAGCACCAACCAGGAATATCCCGGGTGGCGTTCTTCTCTGTCTTCTACTGTATAAGAGGTTGGCGAACTGTTTCTTTAGAGAGTCAGAGGGTAAATCCGTAAGGCTCTGTGGGCCACACAGCCTCTGTTGTAACTACTCAATGCTGTCACTGTAGCCAAAGCAGCCATAGGCAATCCATGAAGGAATGGGGATTGCCGGGTTCGAATAAACCTTTATTTATGAAAACAAGCTGCCAGCCTACCTTTGTTTGACAGCTCCTCTCTGGATGTGATCGTGCAGTAGAACTCCAGCTGATGAGATTGTGGAAATCACGGTGTCAGGTTCCATTCCAAAGGCCACCCTCTTGACCACGTGGACAACCCCACACCTTAGCCAAGGTGGAACGTGAGCTGGGAGGAGCCTGGATCCCTGAGGTCTTTGTGGAGCAAAGCAGGACCACTGCCCTGGAATGCTTCCCTCACAACCGTGTGAAGTCAAGAAGGAAATCATCTTGGCGGTCATAACCCACTGCCGTTTCGGGTTTTCCTCCACTCACAGCTGAAACTAATCCTAATACACAAGTGAAGCCAGGCTCACAGCATATGTTTTGTAGAATCTGCCTCTTCAGACGTTTTACAAATCAAAATGATATTTCATCTACCTCTGCCCTTTAACATTCCTCTTTTTCATGATTTTCCAGATATCAGCTCAGCAACTGCATTTGCATTTTTTCTTAATACTTTATAATATCCCTTCTTTCCTTACTTCCACTCTTGAACAAGTATTTATAGAATATCACTGCGTAGGCTTTGGGGACATAATTATGAACAAGAAAGGCAAGATCTACAGTCTTGTGGAGCTGTACCCCAGCAAGTTTAAGAGGGGACTCACTTCATCTCTACCCCTCTTGGACTTATCTTTATTTATTTTATTCATTCATTCATATATTTATTTTATTTTATTTTCTCTTCTCTCCTTTTCAGTTTTTTCTTTTTCTTTATTTATTTTTTTCTGTTTCCCCTTTTGAAATTGCTTTGCCCTCTGACCTGGGTTTGCTTCTAACTCCCTGTGCTGCCCAAGGATAGTCTCTTTATCCCACTTGGACTCACTTTTCATACCCGTGCTCCTTATAAAAAATAAACCAGACCATGTCACTCACCTGCTCAAAATCTTCCAAGGACATCCCGTGACATTTAGAATAAAATTCTCAAATCTCACACCACAGCCCATAAATACTGTGGAGGGTTGGGAGAGCACAGTGTCTGATACATACAGATGCTCATTAAACATCTACCAAATGTTGAGGGGGAATAATGAGCTTAAACAAGATTACTTCCAGATCTGATATTGGAGATCCTACAGTTTTCTGTTTTTACTTCCCCACTCCCAGCTTGTGTTTCTGTGTGTGAAGAGGAGGACATAATTTGATGGAGAAGATATCTTTTGGCCGAGACACTCATTCCTCAGGCAGTCCAGATGTAGGGCAGTAATAGTAGCAAGATTCAGAAGCTTTGGGGGCCACAGAGACAGCTTCTACCCTTAGTGTCTGGGTGCCTTGGGCAGACACTCACATTCCCTGAGACTAGTTTCCTCATCTGTTAATGGGTACGGTGAGATCTACTTCCACTGGATGCTGGAGGAGTTAAGGAGGTCTTGTGTGTGCGCCACTTAGCACGGTGTAGCAAGAGTAGGTCTTCAACACACGTCCCTTTGTGCCTCTCTTGGTTCCATTCCTGTCCTTTCAAACTAGCCCTGTGACGCCAAGACACAGCTACTCAATCTTTCTCCAAAATGCAGCTGCAGAGAGACCTCCTTTCCAGCTCACCAGGTCCTGGGGGCTTGCAAAGGCCCACCTCACTCACTGTAGAGTCTGCCGTGAGTCAGGTCAGCCTGCGGGAGAATTGGGTGCAGGACGTATCACATGAAGCGCAGGGCTGCTGCAAAGGCTATTCACCACTTCTGGATGTGACGTTTCGCCTCCAGGTTTCCTGGAAGCTTATTAAGCAACGTAGCAAACAGCCGACCAGGAGCTCTGACTGGCCTATGAATACAGGCACGTGGAGCAAATCAGGCCACTTGTCTTCAAGATAGGTCTGGGGTGCAGTTTACTTTTAGGGCAAGAAGGATTCTAAACGCTTCCAGAAGAAGGTAAGGCTGTTGCTCCGGGGGTGCCGAGAGTCTAACGGGGAGAAATATCACCTTGTATTTGATGTTTCCTTTCTTCATGATGAGCTCACTGCACCGACCTCCAGGCTGAATTGTTTACATGCTTTGTATTGTCTTCTCTCAACCTCTATGTGAGCTGGAAACAGTTTTCACTTTAGAGGTGAGAAGAGCTAACTGATAACTTGGTGGTGAATAACGCACCTGTGTGCCTCTCAAGGCGCTCAAGGTCTCCACAATGGTGGAGAGGGTCCACTGGCCTTCCACTTACTCTAGGCTGCATATCCCGTCTCTAAGACCAAGCTGGGCATGCATAACATCTAGAAGCTCAAGAATTAGTGGGTGTGACACACACGTAGACAACTAGCTCTTTGAGCCCCTGGGACAGGAGCTGTTACCCATCTTTGCATCCCTAGTTCCTAGCACAGCATTGATGTTGGTGCCAAGATTTCCATGAAAGGTCACGGAAGTTGAAGGCCGCTCAGCTCCAACAGGTGCCACTCATTATTACAGGCCGAGTAAAATTTGTCCCCCAGAGCTGGGCAAGTCATGACCTCTGTGGCCATAGGCAGCATCCCTGAGTAGATGAGAGCTCTGGCCGTTGCTGTCCTGCTGTTAACAATTGCTGACACTGCCTCAGGCATTGGGGGTGGTGGAGTGGACCTAGAACTTGGGGTTCCTAGGTTTGGCTGGGGTGTCAATGTTGATGCCCTGACCTATTGTGACCCTGGCCAGTTTTGTCATCCACTTAATTGAATCTGATCTCAGTGGACCTTTTCCTAAGAGAACGTCTACTGTCCATCTTAATGGCTTTTAGCTGGGGTCAGAGGAGTGTGTGAGCTTATGTATTAGTTTCTTATTGCTGTTGTAACAAATTATCACAAACTCAGCGGCTGAAGGCAACACAAATCCATTCTCTGGAAGCCATTCCATAGTTCTGGAAGCCGGAGTCCAAAATGAGTCAGCAGGGGCTTCCCTGGTGGCGCAGTGGTTGAGAGTCCGCCTGCCGATGCGGGGGACACGGGTTCGTGCCCCGGTCTGGGAAGATCCCACGTGCCGCGGAGCGGCTGGGCCCGTGAGCCATGGCCGCTGAGCCTGCGCGTCCCGAGCCTGTGCTCCGCAACGGGAGAGGCCACAGCAGTGAGAGGCTCACGTACCGCCAAAAAAAAAAACAACAAAAAAAAAGAGTCAGCAGAGCTGTGTTCCTTTTGGAGGCTCCAGGGAAGAATCCATTTCCTTGTTTTTTTCTAGCCAATAAAGATCAGCTGCATTTTTTAGCTCATGATCCCACGTCAATCTGACCTCTCCTTCCATCACAACATCTTCTTTGGCTCTGATCATCCTGCGACCTCCTTCTAGGGACCCTTAGATTACATGGGTACCATGCAGATTATTTGGAATAATCCCCGCATCCTTAATTTAATCATGTTTGTGATGTCCCTTTTGCCATCAGTGGTAACCTATCCACAGGTTCTGGGTTTTAGGGTGTGGACATCTGTGTGAGGGACGTTATTCTATCCACGACAGCACATATATTCCAAAGGAAACACTCATTCATTCTCTGACTCAAACCAGAGACGAGCTCCACTTCATCTGTTTCCCATACTCTATTTCCAGTTTAGATTTGTTTGAAGAAAGAGTCCTGCAATGGAAACAAATAAGGTTGTTTGAAATGTCAATTGTCCAGGTTACCTACAGCTCTGAGATTATAAAAGTCTCTTTAACTCAGAGACTGAATAGTATCTCTTCCATGAACTATGCTGTAGACTGGGCATCCCCTCAGCTCCAGCCTCTGCTCTGGAGAATCTAATTCAGTGGGTCTGGGGTGGAGCTCGTTCACATTTTTGACAAGTACTCGTAGGGTTTCTTAGTGCCAAGAGAGTTTGGACACTTCTCACCATACTCTGCAGCCGTATCCTACCCTCTCTGACCCCATCTTCCTGCAACACAACCTCCTAGAAGAGGAAGAGACAGGAATGTGGGGAAGCATTTACTGGGGACCTGGATGTTGGACAACATGCCATACGTAGACAATTTTATCTACTCCTCATGGTAACCTGGAATGTCAGCATTGTTACCTCCATGGGACGGAGCAGGGAGAGGAGGTACAGACATCTGCCCTCGTGACATCTCTAGTAAAGAGTGAAGCTGGAGATTTCCCTGCTGGTCCAGTGGTAAAGAATCTGCCTTCCAATGCAGGGTACGCAGGTTTGATTCCTGGTCAGGGAACTAAGATCCCACGTGCCACAGGGCATCTAAGCCTGAATGCCTCAAAAAGAGAGCCCACGTGCTGCAAACTACAGAGCCCACACACCCTGGAGCCCACGCGCCACAGCTAGAGAGAAGCCCACGCGCTGCAACGAAGACCTGCGTGCCACAACGAAAGATCCTCAACGAAGATCCCGTATGCCACAACTAAGACCCGATGCAGCCAAAAAAAAAAGAAAAAAAGGAAAATAAATAAATATTTTTTAAAAAAGAGTGGAGCTGGGGTTACAACTGGGTCTGTCCAAATTAAGTCACATTCTCTTTCACTACACAGATAATATGGCAAAGATTTCACCAGAATCTATTCATGAGCAAATAGATGTCAAACTGACTCACGTGTCATGTACAATAAACTCTCTATGAAACCCACTAGAGAGAATCCATAGAGTAAATCATCAGGAGGTTGAATTTGACTAATAAGTCTAGCCCATTTGTATCATGTCTGCTGGAAGATGCCTTACTTCCCGTTCAATTATTGTTTTCCTTTTAGCTCAAATGATTGGGATAACTGTGTCAATTTTCCACTCTCTTCATTGTGTTTAAACATAGCCACGACTTGCTGCTGTTCTCAAAAGAAATTTGGGCAACAGACAACCAAGCAAAGATTGGACCAGTCATTATTCAGAGAAATAGAGGGGCTGGTGAGTGCTGTAATTTCAGCCAAACCAGGGGCTTCTATTTTCATTCACACAGTGAAGCATCTTAATTGAAAAGCATTCTTTGCAAATGGACAAAAAGGGACTATGAGGTAGGAGTCTGGTTAGAAATAATGGCAGGGAGTTGAGTTTCCTAGGCATGCATTCTAAATTTACTTGGAGTTTCTTAGAAAATTAAGGGAACACATGGCAGCATAATGTACCTTTATAGCTAGCAGTTACAACCTTCTGGGGAGACTTCAAAGGAAGTCCTGGCATAATAAAATGCTATTAATTTAAGCTTATGCGAACCAGAGTAATATTAAGAAAACAATTTTCCAGTACTTAGAAATAAGCAAAGAATGATGGCATGTCTTTTTTTAAAATTTATTTTTAATTTAGTTATTTTTGGCTGCGTTGGGTCTTCCTTGCTGCGCGCAGGCTTTCTCTAGTTGCATCGAGCGGGGGCTGCGTGGGCTTCTCATTGCAGTGGCTTCTCTTGTTGCGGACCACGGGCTCTAGGCGCGCTGGCTTCAGTAGTTGTGGCTCGCGGGCTTCAGTAGTTGTGGCTCGCAGGCTCTAGAGTGCAGGCTCAGTAGTTGTGGCACAGGGGCTTGGTTGCTCCGCAGCATGTGGGATCTTCCCAGACCAGGGCTTGAACCCATGTCCCCTGCATTGGCAGGAGGATTCTTAACCACTGAGTCACCAGGGAAGTCCCACGTCTTTTCAATATCACACTGGAAAGTTGCCTATCAGGCACCACCAAGGATGTTTTCTTTGACTTACTATTCACTACCAGTTAAAGTCTAGACTCTAAAGTTGAATATTAATGTGTAGGTTTTTGTCCAGAAGAAATGTAAATTATTTCTTCCTAGAAAGGAAAATAACCACAAAGCTTAAGATTTTATTGACCTGTACGACATTGAACAATATTTGAAAGCATTATTTCTAGTATTAGAATCAGCTAGGAAAAAGTAAATAAAGGTTATTGACACAATAGTACAAAATCTTATTTTTTACATTGAATAATTTCTTCTATCATTACATTTTATTGTTTTTGACTTCTCTGTTGGAACATTATATTTGATTAGACAAACATACCCAAAACTTGAAAATAAGCCAAGAGAGAGAGATGATGTCACAGTGGGGCTTTGTTTAACAGGTACATTCAAGGATTATTTAATTATCTAGGGAAATTTCCCTCTGTTTCATCTGGAAACTTGACATTTCTGTGTGACATTTCCTGTTCACTTCTCAGCTTTCTCTAGTGATGATGCAGATTCTTTCTGCCCAGTAAAGAAGATAACCTCAAGTGTCGTGGACGCAAGAGGGAAGAGATATGGGGATATATGTATATGTATAGCTGGTTCACTTAGTTATACAGCAGAAAATAACACACCATTGTAAAGCAATTATACTCCAATAAAGATGTTAAAAAAAAAACCATCAGCCCAAAATTATCCTCATGCCAAAGAGGCACATTTTGGGGTGGCAAAGTTTGGCTCCCCTACACATATATACTCGTTATTAAGAAATTAAATGAAATCTTTGACATATGCTGACTTTAGATTTGTGTGAACGTGATGAGTTTATCTTTTCAAGGATAGTATCTTTTTATAATTCGGGAAGTCATCCACTGAGCTGCCCATGGAGTCACTGGACAGAGGCAGGTAAACCATGTTTCCAGAAAAGAACAGCTTAGGCCCCGTTGCATCCTTTCTTGGCTTACAGAGGGGAGTTCCAAGCAGCAGTAGGGCTTTGCCCACCCTTTTATTTTAATTTCTTCTCTTCTAATGGTGTTTTCTTTGGTTTTGGTTTACTGATAGCTGATAAGGTTATTTCTTGGTTGTGGCAGTGACGACTGGGGATTTGGTTTCATGGTCTGACCACTGGGTGGTCTCTGTGAAAGGACTGCTGGAGAATAAAAGTCTATTCTTTGTTGGGTGTGAGCCAACAGAGAATCCCACTTTCAGTCTTTTTGTTTGTTTGTCTGTGTGTCTATTCGTCTACTTGGGCTCAGATCAAATTAAGAATTCTGTGCGCATTGGAAAGGAGACCCGCTCTTGATTTCTGGATCTTTGAGCTTTGCGTTTCGGTGTCTCTTGGTCTGTGGCTAATACTGGAATTCAAAGCTCTCAGTCCCTATATCTCTTTATTCAAAGAGGCCTTTAATTATTATTATGCGAGTGGCTGATGTTTTCTGAGGTGCAGATGGTATTAAAAACCTAGGTAATAAAGTCTCAAATTAAAGGTACTCTGTTCTGACTGATTTATTAAGGTATAAAAATGCTTATGTAAATGCAAATATTGACTATTCCTAAAATTCCCAGAACATAAGAAAGTTGAACTTCCAATACTTTAAGTGCCTGATGGGGTTCAGAGCAGGACACCCCCACAATGTGCCACTCTGCATATTAATTATTTTGAATTAAAGTTACTTGAGAAACAGCTGGTACAAGAAGAACCCTCTGACTCTCCTCTGTCACCCTGAAAGCAGGGAATAAATCTCCCCCGTGAAAGGTACCCTCCCTGAATCAAGAATAGAGAGATGTACCTATCACCGAAAACGGAATTCATGGCCCAAAAGACTGTGTAAACACACTCTGCTTAGTTTCTTCCTTAATTATTACCCAGACCTAAGTTTCTCTGTCTTGTCAGTTTCTCACAAATTTATTGTTTCTTTGTCTAAAAGGTATACAAACAGTTTGCCTTGGTCACTTCTTGGGTCTCATATCTATGAGACCTCTGTATGTGTGAAATTATTTTTTTTTTCCTCTTGTTAATCTGCCTTGTACCAATTTAATGATTAGACCAGTCCAAAGAACCAAGAAGTGCAAGGGAAATTTTTTCCCTCCCCAACATACCCTAGGATTAAAAAAAAAAATTGTACAGAAGCTAACTCAGGAATGTTTTAAGACTGCAAGGAGAAGATACAGTTTAGCATCAATTGCAATCTGCATTAAAAGCTCAGTTTGTGTCTACAAATATTCGTCCAGGCAAGAGTGTCTTCTTATCATTTTGCCACAATCTAGAACTTATCCTTCATTAGTAGGAATATTAATACTTTCTTAAAGTACATAAATGGAAATTAATTTGTATTTTAAGTAACCATGGTGTTTGCTTTTTTATTATTTTCCCATACCTGCAGACAGTTTCCTCCTTCAAAATCAAACTCAAATTGTAACAGGGAAGAGCCAAATCTGACTCCATGTTGGGTCTGTTTCTTTTACTTTAACCTTTGCTTCTCGTTGCTTTCCTTCACTAAAAGGATACTGTCTATACATAATGACCTGCCTCAGGGAACCCTGCCCCTCTGCCTGAATGTTAAACCAAAGTGCCTTTGTTCAGGGAAACATCCGGACCCTGTCCACCTGTGGGTGGCTGCAAGAAAGGAGAAATTAGCACATCCCCGCCCCGAGGCTGGCCATCCCAGGGGACGTTTGCAAAACTTAGGGCCTTTTTACTTTGCTTCCTCATCTCCTCTCCCTCTCTGTGCTATAAAAGAAACTGGCACCCAGACCCTGGGAAGATGGTTTTTCCGAGACACTAGTCTGCCGTCTTCTCGGTCTGCCGACTTTCCCAATAAAGTCATATTCCCTGCCTCAACACCTGTCATGTGGCGAGCAGAGCGGGCTTGGACTCGGTAACAAAATGGAGACGTCCCACCTTACAAACATCGGTGATACAGATCCCAATAGTGAGATAACATCTTCTCTATAAACGGATCACACATTTTAATAGGGTTTGGTTACTGCTTTGAACTACAGCTTTTAGCTTGTTTATTAAGTAGCAGAGGCAACACTGAGCATTTGAGAAATTAATGTAAAATGTCACCCAGCATGGGAGCTATTTAATTACTAGTGATGAACCCTCTAACCAAACTGGTTTAAGCAAAAAGCAGCCTCTGTTGGTAAATGAGATGGGTGAGTCCAGGGGCAGATCGGGCTTCCCACATAGAGCAGATGTTTGAACTATGTCACCAGATCTCTCTTTGCTGTCAGGTGTGATTCTCTGGGTGACTGCCGAACGCTCCGGGGGCTTTAGGCTTCTGCGATTCTGGGGGTTCCAGATCTCAGAGAAGGGGTAAGATCCTGGGCTGATTTTGCTCTTGCAATAGACACAAGGGGACTCTGATGGCCCAGCCCCGGGAACAAGAGGAGCCGCAAGCAAACCTCATGGACCCAATGGGATTAAGGATGGGGTTAGGGGTGGTTTCCTCTAAGAGCGAACCCTGGGCAGATTTAAATTTCGAAAGCTTCTGTCTAGCACATCTCAGTCCTTCAGGACACAGCCAGATGCCTTCCTCTGTGAAGAACTTGCTGTTTCCTCCGGGCTCGGAAAACACGGTATCACTTGCTCACTACTTTGTCATTATGAGATCATGTCTCTTTCTCTGTGATGAGAAAATGAGGATGGGGACAGGGAGGGGAAGCTGGCTTTTTGCGAGTATTACTTTACGCTTACATCATTTAAATGAATCCTTACAACAACCTTCCTGGACGCACTGTTACACCCATTTTCCAGATGAGAAAACTGAGGATCGATGGAAGATCGGTCGGCTTTTAAGTGGCAAAGCCAGCGTTTGAAACCCAGTGTGCAAGCCTACTATAACTCACTCATCTTATAACTGCAGTTCACAGTGCCCGGCACATCCTAGGAAGTCAATACATATTTGTTGAATGGGAGGAAGGGAAGGCAAAACCAGGATAAAAGGAAATTGACTTCTCCTTTCCAGAGTTTTGGTGTCTGTGTCCTTCTTTGAAGACAACTCAAGTGATTACACGGTGTTTTTGTCCCTTTCTTGACTCCCACTCTCCACGCCTGCCCTCTCTTCGGTATTTCTCACGGGTCCGTGGCAGACACTCAGATTCTGGAAAGGCCCTTAGTGATTGTGCAAACTGGCTGCAAGGTACTCTATAATAGAGGGTCTGCGCAGCACCCCCGGAGCCCCCGCTGCAGACCAGCCAGCTGCAGATGGCATGGGCCTTGGTTCCACAGGGCTGGCGGCCCGTTCTGTAGGGACACTGACCAGGGCACTTAGGGCGTGTGATCTTCTGGGTGGGATGAACTGATAAAATGCAGGATGCCCAGCTACGTTTGAATTTCAAACACCTTTTTAGTAGAAGTGTTTCCCATGCACTACTTGAGACATCCTTTTACTCAAAAATTATTTATTGTTTACCTGAAATTCAAATTTAACTGGACATCCTTCTCATTTGCTGGATCTGGCAACCTTACACTGGCAAGAAGGCTGGATCCTGGGGTTTCTTCGGAGTCCCTTTGATGTTCTCTTCTCCTTTAACTGCCATCGGCTACATGCTCCTCGGGGCTTCAGAGCTCCCTGCCCCAAAGGTGCATGCTATCCAAGGCTTGCTATGTAACCTGTTTCCCATCCACCTTTGAGGCATCTCTATATGTACTAACCCACGCAGGGATCTCACCTCATGCTCACGGCCTCGACGGGGACTACCCATTACCCCTAACCCGTTGCCCTTGTCCCTTTTCAGTCCCCTCGGAATGCCTCTTGCTCTGGGGAGCCTTTATCAATGCCCTGGCACTCTGAGGTTGCTCCTACTTGGAATCTTTTTTTTTTTCTTGTAAATTTATTTATTTTATTTATTTATTTTGGGCTGCGTTGGGTCTTTGTTGTTGCGCGCGGGCTTTCTCTAGTGTGGCGAGCGGGGGCTACTCTTCGTTTTGGTGTGCGGGCTCTAGGCACGCAGGCTCAGTAGTTGTGGCACACGGGCTTAGTTGCTCCGCGGCACGTGGGATCTTTCCGGACCAGGGATAGAACCCACATCCCCTGCATTGGCAGGTGGATTCTTAACCGCTGTGCCACCAGGGAAGCCCTGTATATATGTATGTTCTTTGTCCTATTCTTTTCCATTATGGTTTATCATGGGATGTTGAATATAGTTCCCTGCACTATACAGTAGGACCTTGCTGTTTATCCACTCTCTATATGATAGTTTGCCTCTGCTAATCCCAGTAATCTCATTTTTGAGCTTCACGGTGGGGGGGGGGGGATATCTTCCTGAAAAATGTAAACTTTGCAACAGTCCCTCTTTGCACCCAGCAGGTGCTTAATAAGTAACGGCAGATTTGAATCTGCCATTTCCTTATACCCTGAGCTGAATAGCAGGCCTCTTGTTTCCTAAAAGAAGAATTGGAACAATCGGTCACGTGGTTTCAAATCTGTTCCACACACTCCACAGGGGCTGCAATGATGTGTCAGTTAAATGGTTGATTATGCAATGAATATATAATTTTCATATTCATAAAGCAATCATCTATTATTAAGATTGCTTCTCCATTTAAATGATAAGAATCCTTTATGTAGGAAGTAAGTCAATTACTTTTGCATCAGAAGGGATGGTGTGCAATTTTTTTAAGACATCAAAATCTTATTTGGAGCCTTTAGAGCTTCCAAAGATGCATTTATGTGAAAACTGTTATTTGTGGAATGGTTTGGGTTTCTGCAAACCGAAATGGGCAAGCATGAAACCTGCTTGAATACTGAAAATCTCAGGTCACACATGGAGGGAGTGGAAGCTTTGAATGGGCTTCCACATCTGTGAGTCCTTTTGTTGCTAAAAATAACCCAGAAATGCAGGCCATGCTGAGGCCACTGCTCCACTTACAGATGCTATAACTGAAGACAGGGTTTGAGCAATTCCCTGGAGGTCACAGAGCCAGTGAGTAAGAACTAACATGTATCAAGCCCTTTCCAAGTCTCACCCTTTTTTTCCTAGGGTGGATGGATGGAAGGAAAGATGGATGGATGGATGGTTGATGGAAGGAAAGATGGATGGAAGGGTGGATGGATGAGCAACTACTAAAAATACGCAAAAGTCTAAAATTCAAAATTTTGTGTTGTTTGAATCAAAGTGATTAAAACAACTAAACCATGGGACTTCCCTGCAGGGGACGCAGGCTTGATCCCTGGTTGGGGAACTAAGATCCTGCATGCTGTGCGGGGTGGCCAAAAAATAACCCCAAACCAAAAAAACAATTAAACCACACTTATTTTTGCCTGATGACATAATTACTTCTTATAGGAAATTTAGAAAATGTAGCAAAACACAGTGGAGAGAATTACGATCACCTGCACTCCCAACTCCCAGAGCCTATCTTGGTTTTATACACTTTCAGGGTGTTGTTTTTCTTATTAGTTTTGTACAAAAAATGGAATCACAACATAAAACATATAAAATTGACTTTTCCAAGTAATCGAATATTTTCCTTTATTTTAAAATAAAGCATCACTTTAATGATTGATTAATAGCTTATTATCTTTTATTTTATTCCACCAGTCCCCACCAATGTTAGCCATTAAAATGTTTCCCCCAGTTTGTGTTAATGCAAACAACGCATGGATGGACATCCTTGTATTGCAGGAGAAAGGTTATCTACGAGTTCACTACACTGTGCTTCACTCTGATTGAGAATTCACAGGTCGGCTCAGGAAAAGAAGAACTTAGCTAGAGCTCTTTCACGCCCGCTGGGTTATCAGAATCTGGGGACATCTTGAGAAGCGGACTGAGGGTTGTTTAATGAATTTGGTCTTTCCTGACTTATCTTGAGATCAAACAATTTGCCCAGGAGAGAATAGCTAATGGTGCTTAGTTTGTGTCTACGTGCATGTGTGTATGCATGTGTGTGTGTGGGGGGGGATGATGTGAGATTTTAAGTTCTGATAAATAAGCAATTATCCGTCAAACAGCAAAAGCAGGAAGGGAGCAAAGGCACGAACGCATGACAAGATGCAGATGATTTGAAACATGTCAAGTTGCACCATGTATCTGGAGCATTGACTACATTGCAGGGGCGGCACAACACGAGTCAGAGTTTTAGCCACCTTGGCTGTCACACTAAGTAATTTGAACTTGGTCCTGTCCCAGGGCAATCACCTTGCTAACATAATTAGCATTTGTAAGGCAATCCACAGTTCACAGAGCTCTTCCTTAACTCTCAGGATTCTCCCAGCCGTGCTGTGTGAAGGCCTTGTTAAGGGTTACAAGCTAATAAATGACCAAAGCCCCTTCATTTTGAAACGCAGGCCCAGTGAGTTGCCTTCAGGTGGGTTTCCTGTAGTGTTCGACTGATGATCTGTACGCGGGTTGGTGGTGTCTCCGAGATGCTGAGGTCTCCTGTGTTCTCAGAGTCGACCACAGTGCAGAGGCCAGAGCATAGCTGTTTGATAACAGGGATAAACAACTGCGTGGATGTGGTATTTCCTCCTGCGCTCTTTCAGCTGAAATGCACACTCCCACACACACACTCACTGAAATCAACCTGTCAAATCCCTCTCCATCCATCATCCCCAGTCTCTCTCCCTGCAGAGGCAGAGGCCAGAGTTGCCTTCTGAGGCTTTGGTTCTGCTATAGTGTGAGGGAAGAAGGGACCGCCAGAGGTGCACGCACCCCAGAAGATGCCGGGACCATATATTGCATCACAGGTCATAAGAGCTGGGAAGGACCTTAACGCAGAGTTTATGCAATCCCCTCGTTCATAGTGTTACAAAGTCCCTGGTCCTAGAAAGGGGACCACAGATGCCTCTGATATTGAGGGACTCCAGTCCCTCACACCTATAGCCCATTCTCTCGGGATTGAATGAGATATATCTATAACTCTATTTTCGCCATGAGTAAGAAGGGCACTTCATGGAAAGGAACACGGTGGGCTTGCAAAGAAGAGGGTGAAAAAAGATCTTGGAAAATGACAGAGGGGATAAAAAGACTCTGCATCTAAGGAACGTATTGTGAATTATAAACTCAAGAGAAGACAAATGGAGCAAAGTGTTTCAGAGGCACTCTCTCAATTTCCCTTTTTACATGCAGTGGGTACAGATGAGATCAAACTCAATTCGGTTTGTTTGTCTATTTGTCCCCAAGGAGAAGTTTCCTAGCCACCAAACTATATAATATTTACGGTTGGCTGGAGTACCAGCCCATACCACAGACATTGAGGGTCAGTGTTCACAGGCCCATCCGTGGCTGCATTGAACTTGCACTGATGTCTGACCACGGTCCGGTAAGCAGGAAGGTAGGGCTTAATCCACTCAGTGCTCATGGGCTCCGGCCAAAGCAACTCTATGCAGAGAAAGTTGCATGAGTTCTCTTTCCTCAGAAGGGTCCTGTGGGCACACAGCAGCCTCCTGGAACTGGGTGAACTCCTCTGTGGGGCACATACAAAGGGCTGTTTGAGGGGCTTTTCTATGGACATCACACATTTTCAACGTGGGAATTTCATCAAAGTCTGGAGATAAGGCACAGTAGTAACCACGCCATGAAAATAATACTTAATATTTCCTGAGCAACTTTTCTCTGTCAGAATCTGTAATCGGCATCTATTATGGGTTGAATGTCACCTTTCCAGAATCCATATATTGAAGTCCTAATCCCCCCTCCCCCCAGTGCCTCAGAATGTGACTGTACTTGGAGAAAAGGTCTTTAAAGAAGCAACTGAGTTAAAATGAGATCACTAGAATGGGTCCTAATCCCATATTCCTTATAAGAAGAGGAGATTAGGACACAGACACACAAAGAGGAGATGAAGACACAGGGAGAAAACAGCCATCTACAAGCCAAAGAGAAGCTTCATAAGAAGTCAACCCATGAACACCTTGATCTAGGACTTCTGGCTTCCAGAATGCAGAGAAAATAAATTTCTGTTGTCTAAACCGCCAAGTCTGAGGCACTTTGTTATGGCAGCCCTAGCTGACGGAAATGGTACTTTGCCCATATTAGCACAATTCATCCTCGTAAGGGAAGAAAGATGCTGAGGTTAAAAGAACAAAACAGGGCTCCCCTGGTGGCGCAGTGGTTGAGAGTCCGCCTGCCGATGCGGGGGACGCGGGTTCGTGCCCCGGTCCGGGAGGATCCCACGTGCCGCGGAGCGGCTGGGCCCGTGAGCCGTGGCCGCTGGGCCTGCGCGTCCGGAGCCTGGGCTCCGTGACGGGAGAGGCCACGACAGTGAGAGGCCCGCGTACCGCAAAATACAAAACAAAACAAAACAAAACAGAATTGTGGCTTCTGGCTCAGTGTGGGAACTTGGAAGTTCTCTTGCATTCTCTGGGCCTCAGTTTTCATATGTGTTTAAATAACAATAATAATCATCATCATTAATATTATAGGAAACCATTATAGAATGCTTATATTTGAGGATCGTTTGTCACCATCCTCTATCGTAGGACTATTGCTGTGAGCTTTGAAAAATGGAGATACTGAGGTACAGAGATGTTCAGACCCTACTCAAGAGCCTACGGCTAGTAAGTGGCTAAACTAGAAATTAACACAGATAATTCAACCCTGAAGCTGGGCTGACTGATCAGCATCTAGGATGAGGGGCCTCGGCACTCACTCCCCGGACCTGCGCTCTGCCTTCCGCAGAATGCTTTGGTGGTCCCTCAGTTGTCCCTTAAAGCCAGATGATTTAGGACAAGAGAGCTTTAATGAGTGCCAGGCTCAGCAAAGTCTTCAGGGAGCCCTGAGCCAAACTGAAGAAACTCACCGGGCATTTGAGTCTGGAGATTGGCGCTTTGTCTCTGATTCTGGAGGAAGTACCATGATCCTCTTGCAAAGATCACAGGAGAGCAAGACAAAAGAGGCTATAGGGCTTGGTCCCGGCAGCAGCATTCATGGGTTATGAGACTTGGATGGAGAAGCACTCCTTCTCTGCCTGTGGGGATCACAGGACTTGTCTCCTCCAGGAGATCTTGGCAAGAACAAAAATCAAGAGGAAAACATGGACACAAAATCATACAGTAAATGATCTGTGTTTTCAAAAAGCTCTGCAATTGCAAGGGACGTTGGTACCGAGCCAAATTTCAATCTCTGTGCTTAAATTCTGTTGTTTTTTAAACGGGGATGATAACATCTAACTCCCAGGGTGGCACTAGGGATCAAGAAAGATGCTAAGTGTGAAATGCCTCACTCGGTTCTCTTGCCAATTTTGGGAAGTAGGTGGCACCAAGGGTCAGAGCAGGAGGCTTGTTTGTTTGGAGGAAGGAAGAATAGGGAAGGGGAGGGGAGACTCTTAAATCGTATCTGTGTAACTGTGCAAATCAAGATTGTCTTCATAGACCACAAATGCCACTATGCCTTGCACGGTGTCCATAAACATTGCAAAGCTCCAGGAACCCCCACTTTTGATGGATGAGAAGGCGTAGGACCCAGGGTTCCTGATTTTCCCACCCTTCACCTCTCCTCACTCTGGCGTTTGTTGACTCAAAAGCTCTCTCCACCAAAAGTCCTGCTATTACTGTGAGATTTTATTTCCCAGGAACAACTTATCCCACTTCTTGGCCTCTTTAACAGTGTTGGATAACCCTTAAATGTAAAGATTTTTGGATTAGAAAGACCTTCATTCAAATGCCATCTGAGGAATGTCCTAATTGTGCATCAGCTTTTCATCTGCAAATTGGAGATAGTATCAGGACTCCCCTCATTAGCTGTGGGAGGATTAAATTACACGATGTTATGTAAATTCCTTAACACTCTGAAGCGAATGGTAAGGGCAGAATAAAGGAGGACTGTCACTGCAGCTGGTCTTTCAGCCCTGGCTCCGTTGTCTCTTACCTGGAAGTCCCCTTCCATTTCCCTCCCATCGTCTCATTAGGATTGTCTTTGGGTTGATCCTTAACCCAACCCCAAACCTGGAAACGCCAACTTGACCAGCATAAATTCTGACCTGTCCTTTTGTTTTTGGCCAAGCCACGTGGCATGCGGGATCTGAGTTCCCCGACCAGGGATCGAACCTGAGCCCCCTGCAATGGGAGTGCAGAGTATTAACCACTGGACACCAGGGAAGTCCCCTGACCTGTCCTTTCTGATCACAGCATCTGTCTTTCTGCTTCCTCTTTCTCTCCCATTCTTCTACTACGTTTCTTTTTTACCTTCACAGACATCCACTCCCCAGGTCTCTTGCTCTCTTTCAGTCTATCATGACCCATCTCTTCAACCAACTTCACGTAATTGCCCTAATTCACAGCCCCTGAGCTCCCTTTGTTCCTGCTACAGACCCAGGAGTTCAAGCTCCAGCCCAGTGACTTGCCCTCTTCTCACATCACATGAAGGCAACACCTGTCCCTTCTCACCTGTTCCCCTCCACTGATCCATGTTTCTATTTTCCTCAAGCCCTAATTCCAACTCTTCCTCTCTAGGCAGGAAAGCCTGCTTTCTGCTTCCCAAAGAAAATAAAGCCCACCAGACAAGTATTCCTTCTGCTTCAGTCCTTTATCACCTTCAGATGTATCCCACCGTCTTTTATTTCCATCCTGTCTCTTAAGAGTAGAGCAGGCTCCACTGGCCTGCCCAAGCCCCCAGTTAGGTTGGAATTACCTACTCTAGTCTCTCATGGGTCTCCCTCTACTTCCATCCCTTCCTAACAATTGCAGACTGTTATCTGCAATCTCCCCCATGATGGTTTTTTCCTCTCAGTTTATAAACAGGCTCAATCCCGACAAACATTCCTCCTCCATCCCTGGGGATCCCCCTAGTAACTCTATTTTCCATCTAGTAACTGAATCAATAATTGAAACTCTTCCCACAAAGAGAACGTTAGACCCACAATGATTTTACAGTTGAGTTAAATGTTCAAGAAACTGATTATTGCTAATATTATATAAGTTTTTTCAAAGAAGTGAAAAACAGAGGCTACCATACAACTTTAAGAGGGTGGAGTCACCTTGATTCTACCACCAAACAAGGTTTGATAGAGTAAAGGAAAGGAAAACTATATCCAAATCTCATTAATGAGCATAATGAAACAACTCTAAATAAAACATTGCCAGTCTGAGGAGGAGTGATATACAAAAAGATGGTACATTGTGAGCAACTGGGGTTTATTCCAGGAATGCAAATTCACATCAACATTATAGAACACATTAATGTAATCTACTCTATTCACAGAAGTGAAGAGAAACATCACCTTAATAGACATAGAAAAGAATAGTTGATAAAATTTTAATAACTATTCATTATCGTAAAAGTTTAGTATATACGAGTAAAAAGAACTTTTTTTTTTTTTGCGGTACGCAAGCCTCTCACTGCTGTGGCCTCTCTCGTTGCAGAGCACAGGCTCCGGACGCGCAGGCTCTGCGGCCATGGCTCACGGGCCCAGACGCTCCGCGGCATGTGGGATCTTCCCAGACCGGGGCATGAACCCACGTCCCCTGCATTGGCAGGCAGACTCTCAACCACTGTGCCACCAGGGAAGCCCACCAAAGCAATCTTCAGAAAGAAAAACGGAGCTGGAGAGATCAGGCTCCTGGACTTTAGACTATACTACAAAGTTACAGAAATCAAGACAGTATGGTACTGGCACAAAAACAGAAATATAGATCAATGGAACAGGACAGAAAACCCAGAGATAAACTCACGCACCTATGGTCACCTTATTTTTGATAAAGGAGGCAAGAATATACAGTGGCGAAAAGACAGCCTCTTCAATAAGTGGTGCTGGGAAACCTGGACAGCTACATGTAAAAGAATGAAATTAGAACACTCCCTAACACAGTACACAAAAATAAACTCAAAATGGATTAAAGACCTAAATGTAAGGCCAGACACTATAAAACTCTTAGAGGAAAACATAGGAAGAACATTCTATGACATAAATCAGCAAGATCCTTTTTGACCCACCTCCTAGAGAAAGGGAAATAGAAACAAAAATAAACAAATGAGACAATGAAAGTTAAAAGCTTTTGCACAGCAAAGGAAAACATGAACAAGATGAGAAGACAACCCTCAGAATGGGAGAAAATATTTGCAAATGAAGCAACTGACAAAGGTTTAATTTCCAAGATATCCAAGCAGCTCATGCACCTCAATATCAAAAAAACAAACAACCCAATCCAAAAATGGGCAGAAGACCTAAATAGACATTTCTCCAAAGAAAATATACAGATTGCCAACAAACACATGAAAGGATGCTCAACATCACTAATCATTAGAGAAATGCAAATCAAAACCACAATGAGGTATCTCCTCACGCCAGTCAGAATGGCCATCATCAAAAATTCTACAAACAATAAATGCTGGAGAGCGTGTGGAGAAAAGCGACCCCTCTTGCCCTGTTGGTGGGAATGTAAATTGATACAGCCACTATGGAGAACAGTATGGAAGTTCCTTATAAAACTAAAAATAGAACTACCATACAACCCAGCAATCCCACTACTAGGCATACACCCTGAGAAAACCATAATTCAAAAAGAGTCATGTACCACAATGTTCATTACAGCTCTATTTACAATAGCCAGGACATGGAAGCAACCTATGTGTCCATGGACAGATGAATGGATAAAGAAGATGTGGCACATATATACAATGGAATATTACTCAGCCATAAAAAGAAATGAAATTGAGTTATTCGTAGTGAGGCGGATGGACCTAGAGTCTGTCATACAGAGTGAAGTAAGTCAGAAAGAGAAAAACAAATACCGTATGCTAACGCATATATATGGAATCTAAAAAAAAAACCAGTTGGTTCTGACGAACCTAGGAGCAGGACAGGAATAAAGAAGCAGACGTAGAGAATGGACTTGAGGAGATGGGGAGGGGGAAGAGTAAGCTGTGACAAAGTGAGAGAGTGGCATGGACACATATACACTACCAAACGTGAAATAGCTAGCTAGTGGGAAGCAGCCGCGTAGCACAGGGAGCTCAGCTCGGTGCTTTGTGACCACCTAGAGGGGTGAGATAGGGAGGGTGAGAGGGAGACACAAGAGGGAGGAGATATGGGGATATATGTGTACATATAGCTGATGCACTTTGTGATACAGCAGACACTAACACACCATTGTAAAGCAATTATACTCCAATAAAGATGTTAAAAAAAAAAAAAGGACACACATGACAAATCAGAGGTGTGGACATGGTCTTCTCCTTAAACTGAATTGATTGCACCTGGTTTTTAAAAAAATATTTTTAACTAACATATATGAGTGTGCTCACTCTCTAAGTGTGTATAATATATATGTATAAACATATTACTTTGTTTCATCTATTTCATAATGAAAAAGCCTTAAGACAGTAGGAAATACATTCAGTTAAGGGAGAAAACACTGATATCAAATAAAGTCATGTATTGAGATGATCTTCATGTTCAACTGGTACTTTGTCACACGAGCCATTAGAGGCACAGAGGGAATGGAGCGCAGGTCTGGAGACCCACAACCGTCAAATTAGGAGGGACCTTAGTGCTCTTCTTGTAAATCCTGTCCATTATAAAGATGAGGAAACTGAGGCTCAAAGTGTCAAAGTAACTTTCGCAAGGTCACTGAGCTGGTTACTAGCAGATTCTAGTACTAGAAGCAAGGCTCATGGCTCCCTGGCTATATTATTCTTAGGAGGTTATCACCTGGTCACTGAGTCTTTTCCATCCCCTACAGGGCATCTGAGAATGAAGGCGAGCTGCAAGTCCTAGCGTCTGGGAAGGCAACACGAGAGTGCAAAGGAGTCAGGGAGGAATGGGCCTAAGACGTACTGGGGGCCCTTAGGTGTCAGATCCATGCTGGGGTCCTTCAATCTCCAGGACCATCCCACAAGGGGAAGCGTTCATATCCGACTTCATAGAGACAGGCTCACGTTAAATTGTTCCCCTTTATAACTCACCAAGGGAAGGCCTTGGAACAGGGCCTGGAGTTTCTGCAGACAGGAATGATACTGACGTCCCAGACACTTCGATTATGAGAAGTGAGAAGGTCCTGGCCACCTCCCAAGGCTGTGTCCTTTCTAAAAGGAAGAATTTGTCTCCAGAGTACTACTGTAGTCATTTAATGATTCACCAACTTAAAACTATATATATATATATATATATATATATATATATATATATATATAAAACACAAATATCCTTTATTTGTTACGGAAGGCAAGTTCGTGTGCCCGATGCACAGCGAGGCCAGACGAACCAAAATGTCAGAGCTGGGAGCAGAGAAAGGTTTATTGCAAGTGAGGGGGAGGGGTGTCCCAGGATCTGTGATCAGCTGGCGCACAATTCTCTGATTGGTTGGTGGTGATCAACCCTTAGGCGCCAGAAGGTCTGGGGGCTACATGCTCAAGATCATCAAGTAGTTAATTTCTTCCATTGGGTGGTGGTTTTAGCATCTGAAAAACTCAGGAAATATGCATGAGATACTATTATCTAGGTACTTTAGAGAGGAGCTAAGGCAGAGGATATGGGGGAGGGGGGTTCTGCTCCGTTACCTATTGAGTTGAAAAGCGGTGTCCTTACAATTTAGTAGGAGTGTTTATTTGTTAATGTCATCATCCTCACTATCAACTCAGTAGTCTCCCCCTCCTTTCTTTCAAAGTTGCTGATTTCTAAAAGATACTAATGATTTGTTACCAACTAACTTTTTTTTTTGGTAGTGAATCTAGCTTTCCACAGCAGTAAAGTAATGAACATCATTACAGTGTCATAAGTAAACATCAATCCCGTGCCTGGCAGTCCATCAGTCACTCGTCGCACAAACCTTTCTTGAGATGTCCCAGAGTTTGTTGGAGGAGGTCATGGAGAAGACAGGATTGCCAGCTGATCCCAGAGCTGACCGAGGCAATCGGAGGCTCCTCACTCCCTCCCTGTCCTTGGAATATAAGCTCCACCCACTTTTCCTACAGTGGGAGCCCTTTCCAAGGACTCAGCCTTCAGAACGCAACAGTAGTCGGGACCCTCTGGATGGTTACATGTGACTGAACCCCGTTAAGGCCTCTCTATAAACTTTGTTGAACCGGGCTGGCGTGTTCGGAGATTTACTTGTCTCGTGGCTGCTCAAGACAAGCCTCCGAGGTAAGTCCCCTGCTTATTAAACCTGCCACCTCCAACTGGAGTGGCCTTTCTCTTTGGTCTCTCCTTACCTTCCGGGAGCCAATTTCAGATTTCACCCCAGGAAGCTCCCCAGGTTTCGAACCAACAGAGTAGAAGCCCTGTGTGTAGACCCTCGAACCAGTTGATCAGGGTCAAACCCTGGCCCTGCCGCTTTCTAGCTGGAAGTCCTGTTAGCTCTGTGGATGGAAAAATGTTGCCTGCCTTATCAGCCAACAACGGATGCTTCTGCCGTCAAACCATCACCCTAACGATGAGTGGTGCACGCTGAGGGGACTCAGGGTTGGAAAGAACAGGATACTGGCCCTAGGTGGTTAAAGAATGATTTCGGTGAGCCGAGACTCTTGCATCTTCCCATTTCTAGAAAAGCGCTAAATTCATTAACTCGACATACTTGGTTTTCTTTAATAAACAGTAATTTTCTAATGTGCCCACTACCTGGTTTTGTTTTGTTTGGCCACACCGCGTGGCTTGCGGGATCTTAATTCCACCACCAGCAATTGAACCCGGGCCTCGGCAGTGAAAGCGCGGAGGCCTAACCACTGGCCACCAGGGAACTCCACTATCTGGTTTTTATGTATCCTGGCTCCTCTCTTACCTCTTCGGAGTGGTCCCTCAGAGCGACCTGAGAGGCTGTCTTCCATCCTCAGAAAGTCCAAGTAAGACATAATTTTCAACTTTTAGGTTGTGTGTTTTTTTTCCAGTTGACAGCTACCTGTGCCTAGTTTCCTAATCTGGGAAAAAATTGGGCAGTAATAGCACTCATCTCCTGGTGTGGCCATGTGAACTGTTGGTGTGGTTTTTGAGGTGATTATCTAGTGGTTTGGAAATCGTGTTTCTCTACTCGTGTTAGCCAACGTTGGCTACTCAATGCTACATAAGCAGATTAACTTTGAAATCTCAATGATGTACATAAGTTAATTTTTGCCCCATCACAGTCTGATGCAGGTCACGCCACCACCATCAGCAGCTTCGGAGGCAACCTTTGATCTGTCTCCATTTTGAAATTGGCCATTTTCTTGTTTGGGCTTATTCATTTTTTTTTTTTTTTTTCAGTTGCACAGATAGAAGAAAGGTTATGTGAATGTGTGTGTGTGTGTAACTCATGCCCACTCTTTTTCCTCCCACAGGAAGTCATATCACTTCTGCTCATCTGACTTGGTGAGGACTCCGTCGTGAGGTCCCAATCAGCTACGAGGAGGGCTGACAAATGCAGCTTGGTAGTTGCAAAGAATCAGAATGAATTCGAATGGCTACCATAACTGGCCAGAGGTTAGAGCCTTTTCTTATATGTATTAGATACATGTAAACCTGCAGATGAGGGAACTGATGATCAGGCAGATTATGTCCTATTATGCACCAAGTCACACAGGTGGGAAGTGGAGGAAGTTGGGGTCACACTGGATCTCTTTGATTCTAATGGGTCCCTAATTGATTGTTTAAAAAAACTGCAGATCTCCAGGTTGGGAGGGGGCAGGTGCAAGATGATCCATTTTTTAGAATGTACAGCCAGAGTATATCGAAGTGTTCATTTACATTGAGCTCTGTCTTTAAAAAATGATTGTTTCATTAATGTTAAATATGAGGATGGATGAGGATGCCCTCAGTCCACGTGTTGCTGGGCACCTGCCTTGCACTGTTCTGAAAGAGGGTTCCGAGGACCACATGGCAAGTAGTACTTGACAGTGGTCCCTTCCACTCAGTGTAATGGGAAACGCTACAGCCTGTTGGTGCTTAGTTAATTGAATTATGATCATATAAGTGTTTTAACTAAACTGGTCCTCACAGACTGCTCAAGTAACTTGAAAAGACTCCTTTGAAATACATGCACATGGATTAAAGATAGAGGTACTTATAATGGAAATATGAGAGGACAAGAAGAAAAGGTCAAGCAAGCACCTTGACCAGAAGAAAGCTTTTGCCAGCCCAGTCTTCGAGTGAAAGCAAAGCTGATATGATCATACCTAACAAATAATGGCCTATTTTTTAAAAATATCAGCAATTTTATTTGAAATTGGGTTTACATTCATTATCATTTGTTATAAAATTTACCCTAAGTCTATTTTTGGACAGTGGTTCTCAATATAGGATAATTTTGTCTCTACCCTCCCCCCAGCCCAGGGACATTTGTCAATGTCTGGAAATCATTTGGTTTTTCAAAATTGAGGGTGTTGGTAGGGGGCAGAGTGCTACTGGCATCTAATGGGCAGGAGTCAGGGAAGGTGTTGAACATCCTATAATGCACAGGGCAGCCCTCATGACAATCACCTGGCCCCAAATATCAATAATGCCAAGTTGAGAACCCTGCATCAGATGATGATGCAGGTTCTCTATATAATTTCCAAATATAAATGACAGAGATAATGTAAACCATGGTCATAGCAGAGCATATAGGCAGTGTTGCCTAGTCATAAGGAACTGGGATTGACCATTCAAACTCAGGCTTAGCCCCCTTTAGTTGTGTGATTTCGGTGAAGTTCTGCAACTTTGCCTCCGTTTCCTCCTAAGAGGGTTATCATGGGGTTGTTGTGAAGATAAAATGAGTTTAGAATAGTGCCTGGTACCTAGTAAGAACACAATTGCATATGGGTTTGCTGCAATCACAGTTACATGTGCTCCAATAACGCAATGAGAGGAGAATGAGATAAGATAAAAACGTGAAGCTCTGTGGGTTGAACTGCTGTGCTACTGAGAAGTCGTTCCCTTGAAGACCCATCCCAAGGCATAACAAGGTTGGCCTTCTCCTGAGGACCCTCCCACCCCAATGCCAATCGATCTGGCGCTTAGGTGAACATTACTTCCCTGTGAGTCAAACTGAACATAGTAATTGAGCACCTATCATAAGTGCAAAGATGTTTAAAGGAAACTTTCGATTTTTGGTTGGCAGGACAAGATAAGACAAATACATGAGAAGAAAATCAACCCCAAATCTATTCAAATAAATTTTAAAGATGTATCAAACATCTCTATGTTCCAGATGTTGTGCTATGGGTTGGGTAGAGAAAGATAGACATAGATCCTTTCTTAAGAACTTTCTTCAAAGACTTCTCCTTTGTCATAGATTAATTGTCCATATAGGTTTGAGTTCATTTCTGGGCTCTCTATTCTGTTCTGTTTATCTATATGCCTGTTTTTTTTTTTTTTTATTTGTGGCAGCACCATATTGTTTTGATTACTGTTGCTTTGTAGTACAGTTTGATATCAGAGAGCTTGATTCCTCCAGTTTTGCTCTTCTTTCTCAAGATTGTTTTTGCTATTCAGGGGAAAAAAGGAGAACTTTCTTCAAAGCCTCCTCAGTCTAGTGTGGGTAATGCATTGTGATGTAAATAATTATACCACAAAGCTTTGAGTGCCTTTTCCAAGTATGTGTGGGGTTCAGAGGCAGCTCAGAGGAGGAGGTGATGAACTCTAAGTTAGATCTTAGCAGGCTTCATATGGCAGCAGTATGTAGACACAGGTTTGAAGGATGAGCACACATTCATGGATGTACTTGACATCCTGGAGCTTTCTGGGAAGTACAGGTGATTGGTATTGCTTGGGCCAAATGGAGCCAGGATTCATGATGAACAGGAATCAGACCTTAGCTGGCCTGAATGCCAGGCCATGGAGCTTGAAACTCATTCTGAGAGTCTAGAACCACTCCTGAAGGATCTTAAGAGGCAGGGTTATAGGCTCAAGTTACATTTTTAGAAGATTGATATGCCATGTACAGCAGAGGGGGTAAGGGGGACGGAACTGGAATTGGGGAGATCAATTAAGAAATTACTCTGGTAATTAAGAAATTACTCTGGGGCTTCCCTGGTGGCGCAGTGGTTGGGAGTCCGCCTGCCGATGCAGGGGACGCGGGTTCGTGCCCCGGTTCGGGAGGATCCCATGTGCCGTGGAGCAGCTGGGCCCGTGAGCCATGGCCACTGAGCCTGCACGTCCGGAGCCTGTGCTCCGCAATGGGAGAGGCCACAGTGGTGAGAGGCCCGCGT
>NW_006791731.1:4667026-4677898 GCF_000442215.2 Lipotes vexillifer
AAAAAAAAAAAAAAAAAAAAAAGAAGAAATTACTCTGGTATTTTAGGTAAGAAACAGGATGATCTGGGCACAGGTGGTGGATAGAAAAGAGAGTATGCCTGATGAACACGGCATCCCAAGCACCTTTCCTATTTCCCCAACTCACTCCAACATTTAAAAAATAATAATAGCAGGGACTTGCCTGGTGGCGCAGTGGTTAAGAATCCGCCTGCCAATACAGGGGAAATGGGTTCGATCCCTGGTCTGGGAAGATCCCATGGGAGCAACTAAGCCTGTGCGCCACAACTACTGAGCCTGTGTGCCACAACTACTGAGCGCGTGTGCCTAGAGCCCGTGCTCCGCCATAAGAGAAACCACCGCAACAAGAAGCCGACGCACTGCAACAAAGAGTAGCCTCTGCTCACCGCAACTAGAGAAAGCCCGCGCGCAGCAAGGAAAACCCAACACAGCCAAAAATAAACAGATAAATAAATTAAAAAAAAATTAGCTCACAGGTAGGTACATAGCCCTGACTCTGCATGAGGTCTAAGCTTTAATCCATTTAAAGCCATCTAAATTTTAATCCACTTAATCCTCGCCAAAAAAACCCATATGAGATACGTTTATTATTCCTCTTTTACAGAAAGGAACTGGAGATACAATTAGGTCAAGTTACATCTTAAAAGACACACATTAAAGAGAGTAGCAAAGCCAGATTTCAAGGCCAGGCAAGCTGCCCCAGTCTGTGTTCTTCTATTAGCAAATGTCCCCCGTGCCCCAAACTGTCCTAAAACAGTGGGGTTGATACAGTCAAAAGGGAAGGCTATTCCAGCTCCCCAACTTCCTCCCCATCCTGTGGAGTGCATTCTTCTGTTGCTTCTGTTTTTTTTTTTTAAATCATAGTTGATATATAATATTATATTAGTTTTAAGTGTACCACATAGCGATCCAACATTTTTACAGGTTATACTCCCTTTAAAGTTATTACTAGATAATAGCTATATTTCCCTGTGCTGTACAATACATCCTTGTTGCTTACCTATTTTATACATAATAGTTTGTTTCTCTTAATCCCATACTCCTATCTTGCCCCTCCCCCTTCCCTCTCCCCACTGGTAACCACTAGCTGTTCTCCGTATCTGTGAGTCTGTTTCTGTTTTGTTACATACATTCATTTGTTTTATTTTTTTAGATTCCACATACAAGTGATAACATACAGTGTCTTTCTCTATCTGCCTGATTTCACTTAGCATAATACTCTCTAGGTCCATCCATGGTGTTGGAAACAGCACAATTTCATTCTTTGCTATGGCTGAGTAGTATTCATCGTGTGTGTGTGTGTGTGTGTGTGTGTGTGTGTGTGTATACCACATCTCATTTATCCATTCATCTGTTGATGGACGCAGGTTGTTTCCATGTCTTGGCTATTATAAATAATGCTGCTATGAACATTGCGGTGCATGTATCTTTTCAAATTAGTGTTTTCGTTTTTTTCTGGATATATACCCAGGAGTGGAACTGCTGGATCATATGGTAGTTCTATTTTTAGTTTTTGGAGGAACCTCCATACTGTTTTCTATAGTGGCTACACCAATCTACATTCCCACCAACGGTGCACAAGGGTTCCCTTTTCTCCACACCCTCTCCAGCATTTATTGTTTGTAGATTTTTTGATGATGGCCATTCTGACTGGTGTGACATGATACCTCATTGTAGTTTTTTTTTTTTTAACATCTTTATTGGAGTATAATTGCTTTACAATGGTGTGTTAGTTTCTGCTTTATAACAAAGTGAATCAGTTATACATATACATATGTTCCCATATCTCTTCCCTTTTGCGTCTCCCTCTCTCCCACCCTCCCTATCCCACCCCCTAGGTGGTCTTTATTTGCATTTCTCAAAGGAAACTGTTGTCCAAAGGAAGACAACCTACTGAATGGGAGAAAATATTTGCAAATGATATGACCGATAAGGGGTTAATATTCAGAATATATAAACAGCTCATACAACTCAATAATAATAGTAAAAAAAACTGGATTAAAAAATGCACAGAAGGTCTGAACAGACAGGAGATCTTCCTTTTCGAAGGAAGACATAGAGATGGCCAACAGGCACATGGAAAGACAGTTGCTCCTTCATGCCACAGGATGTCACCACTGAAACCCTGCCTTCTGCAACACAGTGAGAAAATGCCAGTCCACTCGGCTGTGATTCTTTGCTCATTCTGAAGGGGCTCGAGCCCCTGTGGCCCTGTGAGGAAGGGCGACCTCCTTCCCCCAGAGCCAAACTCAGCCAGGAGCACCCCACGCTTAGCTATATCTCTCAGCTCTTCCACGTAGGGTGTCACCTTCCAGCTGGGGCTGGATCAGGCTCTGCCTCTGTCCCAGAACCAATGTCCTCCTGTCCTATCTGGAGCGGGTCACCTCAAAACATAAAGCTAAGATTACACCCGTTTCTCTAGACACCATCACTCACAGCCTCTTGCTGAAGGACTTTAAAAAAAAACTCCTGGGGAGCCCCTGCTATTGACAACTTGGGGAGCTGTTTACCTGGTGGAATTGACCAACATGTGGATTTAAAGTGTATGTGTGTGGGGTAGAGAGAAGGAGGGCAGGGAGCCCAGGAGCCCAGGATGATATTAGGTCTGTGTGATTTGATGGATGGTGGGTCATTCTCTGGCTGGGGGGATAACAGTGGAGGATTATTTCTGCTTTTCAGTTGGTTCCACCCAAGGCCACCCTGGACAGTGGTCAGGGTTTTCCTTGCAGATCTCCTGCAGTCCCCTGGCTGTTCAGAGCTTCACCCAGTGGGGCTGAACTTCACCCAGTTCGGAGTGGGGCACCCAATGCCTGTCCACAGGAGGGCATTGGGTGAGGGAACCTCTGGGCCCAGAGAGCATCGCTCCAGCTGGCTGATTTTGGGGTGCCATGTTGGCCACCATGGACCAGTGATTGTTGTCTAGGGGGAGACCCCTGGGTCCTGACACATGGGTCATGTCCACACAGCTCTCTACTCCTGGCCTCCCGGAAGCCTCAGTTTCTATGTCTGTGCTTCCTCTTCTGTCCTTATCTCCAGTCCATGAGCAGAGCAGGTATTGAGGAGAAAGACTTCACAGTAATAAGTCATAATGCTATTTTGCCACATAGGGAAGTGGGGGTGGGTGGGAAGAGTAGGTCTTGGGGCACATTCATTTGGGACTTGTTGTATCTTGCATGAAAGGTTATCTCAAGGTTCATGAAGATTCTAGTCACAGATGGTAATACATTATATAGATCATGTGCATATATATTATATATATGTTTAATACACACACACACACACACACATACAGGTTATGTAATTTATTTTTGATTCAAAAATCAAAAAGTTTTATAAAAGTGCATTGAAAGTCTCACTGCCACTCAGCCTTTGTCCCCCAGTTCTCCACCCAACCCCACCCCCATAGCTAATATCCACTTCTACAAGTTTCTTACATAGCCTTCCAGTATATTTTATGCCAATATAAGCAAATACAAATATACCCTTGGGTCTCCTCTCTTTTTCACAAGAGTTATTATGAACACTATTCTGCACTTTGCTCTTTCACTTCACAGTATATTCTGGGGATCTTCTATCAGGGCAATGGAAACACATCCCAGTACAAGAAAACCCTGTGCTACTGGGACGTCTTCACTGCTGGGGACTCAGAGGAAATAGTGGGGACTCGCACTGCCTTTCACAAATAAGACTGCATAAAAATGGAACGTTTGTAGCAAAAGGATGTCATGTGATTTTAACCACATTTTAAGAACCAAAATTGTGAAAGACACACGTGCCCCTTTTCTCTATGGAGAACTAAACATTCACGTGTTTGCCATTCCGCAGACGTTGAGAACATGCATTGTCTGGGCCTTGGCTGGGTGCTGTGGGGAGGACAAATGGCAGAAGAATGCATCCTTCCTCTGCCCTGGCCAGGCTGCAGCAACAGGCAACTCGTGATACTCCTTCTTGTAGCCTCAATACCCACCTTACCCCGCCACATACCCTTTAACAACAGAGAACGTCCCAAAACGATAACCCAGCCTTTCCCGGGCTTAATTTCCTGCACTGGCTCCCTCTTGCCCTTAGGGTCAAATTCCAACCCCCTCCCTTGGGTTCCAAGACCCTCGATGTGCAGCTTCTGCTCTTGCAACCTCATTACTGGCTTCCCCTGTCCTGGCACACTCAGTTTCAGCTCTACTGGATCCCTAGTGGGGATCAAAACCCAGTCCTGGCTGTCTTGCCTCCAGGCTTTTGCACACTTGGTCTCATTCTGCAAAGGGAACATTCTCCCCCCTTCTCCCCTCCCTTTGCCTCTTCTTGTCCCTTCTTTCAGATGCCTTTCCCTGATTGCCTCCCCTCCCACCCTCCCTAACTAGTTAGATGCTAGTCACCCCGGTTGTAATTGCTGGCTTACAATCCACATCTCTTCTTGGACCGTGAGTTAGTGCAGCGCAGTGTAGCGCAACAGCCCAGTGTAGCGGAGTCTCAGTTTTGGCTTTTGTCTCTGAGGCTCTCAACTTCATCGTGAGTGCCAGGGCCCCTCCCTAACATAGTGGTGGGGAGAGTTAGAGACCTCTCCATGTGCAGTGCCTGGTGAAGGATGGTGCTCAGTAGATGGTGGTTGGTTTAACCCGCCACAATCTTCTCCCCTCGTCCATGGACCGAATTTTTTTTCTTTTTTTTGCGGTACGCGGGCCTCTCACTGCTGCGGCCTCTCCCGTTGCGGAGCACAGGCTCCGGACGCGCAGGCTCAGCGGCCATGGCTCACGGGCCCAGCCGCTCCGCGGCACGTGGGATCTTCCCGGACCGGGGCACGAACCCGCGTTCCCTGCAACGGCAGGCGGACTCCCAACCACTGCGCCACCAGGGAAGCCCAGGACAGAATCTTAGACATCTCTGAACCCTCAATGCCCAGCGGGAGGTAGGTGACTAGCAAATGATGCGTTAGTCCGTTCGTTGACAGCCACTGCTGACCACAGTGAAGATACTGATTGCTTAGGGCATTAACCCTTTCTCAGGCGTCTACTCTGTTGCCTCTGGGTCCCTCTTCAAAGTTTACCGCCACCGACCCCCCTCATCCCCGGACATCTGTCCCCCCTCCCTGCGGGTAAGGTCTGGAGAGGACCTTTTTCTTTCTCCTGCATCCCCATCTTCCAATTCGGAAGGGCACCTCCGCCGCGGAGACTGAGCATGCTCGCGGCCAGGACTGGCTGGCGAGGGCCGGTGGGCGTCGGGTCGGGCTGCTTGCGCCCCCGCAGGCCGGGCGGGCGAGCGGGCGGGGTTTGGCTCCCGGGCAGGCTGCCCGGCCCCCGGGCTCCCGTCGCCGACTCGCCGCGGGGAGGGCTGAGGCTGTGGGGAAGCGGGCGCCGCGCCTCCCGCAGCCTCAGGGCGCTGCGCAGGGCTGCGGGGAGCCGGGCCAGCCGGCGGCGGGAGGAAGGGCTCTCCAGGCCGCGAGGGCGCGCTGCGCGCCGTGCGCCGAGGTCTGGCCGCGTCCGGGCGAGGGAAGAAGAGCAAGGGCGCGGAGGTGAGCAGAGCCGGCGGGCGCGAGCTGAGAGGCGCGGGCGCAGGCCTTTGGTCTCTTCCCTTTTTCAGGGGTAGCGGTGAGTCCCTTTCACCGTGTTGACAGCCTTGCCACCCGGCCCGCTTCACTGGGGCTGCCCAGAGGAGGCCGCGGCCGGGCAGCTGTTGCGCCGAGAGGGGGCAGCTGCGGAGTTCTATAACCATAGCAACCTCATCAGCACCACCGCGGCGGCGGCGGCGCGGGCAGCATCCTCTCGCTCCTCCTCCAGGCAGCCTTGCTGCGGGGACCTGAGACCCAGCTCGCAGGTGCCCGGACTCCGCGGTCCGCCCGCTGCCGCTGCAAGTGTTGGCGGCTGGAGAAGGCAAAAAAGAGCAGAGTGAGGGACCCGGGAGCAGTGGCCCAGGAGGAGAGAGAGGGGAGCTCTGCAGTGGGAGACAGGTAGGTGAGAGCACTCCGGGGTCGGCAGCTGCAAAACTCTCTCCTCTGTGGCAGTGACGTTTCTGGAAGCGTGGTTGCTAGTTGGATGGCTTTCTATTACTTAACAGGGATTCTGCCGCGAAATGTGGTTTATCTCCTTCTGTCTCCCCCAATCTCTCTGTCCTCTAGTCTCAAGGCACATCTGGGCGCGTCTTGAGAGGACAAGAAGGGGAATCCGGTGTGATTGGTGGGGAGACGCTGGGTTAATTCTGGGTCCCTGCAGAAGTCCCAGATGGAGGCTGAGAGGGCACATCCAGACCCTTCTGCAGGCAGGGTCTCTGAGCCCTTGACCCAGCACAGGCTGGGGAGAAGACCATGTTGGGGTGAAATGGGGCAGTGGTAGCGATTCTCTGTGGTCCAGGCTGACCCTGTGGCTTGGCTGGGGACAAGGGTGGGGGACATTCGACATGGAAAGGGACCAGAGCACACAACATGTCTTGCTTTGTAAAGTCAGCTTTAAACCCAGCAACTGGAAGGGATATTTAGACAAGGGGAGTAGTAACTATCACCATTTTTGGACCCAGGGGTGTCCCTCAAGTTTATCACATTCTTGCCTTTGGCTCTAAGGGGTGGAGTGAGAATAGACATAAAATTATAAACTAAGAGCCAAAAATCCCCCTTCTTTATTTCCTTGACTCACTTCTAGCCACCCCCCAACTATTGTCGGCAAAACAAAACTTTCATGGATTATAACAACACTCTTTGTCCCCTTGGCCAAAGGGGATGCCAGCCATTGGCAAACTATCCCACTTTCAAACAGCCAGAGAATTCAGCTTCAGTTCTCTTTTGGAACTAGGGAGGCGTTGTTTTTCCATCAGGTTCTGAGGTTCCTGATGTTAAGGGATGTGTCAGAGCTGAGAAGCACCAGTGCTCTTCCCACAGAGTGATGGACTGTTAACCTCGTCTACAGGCCAGAGAGAGGGGCAAAGGTTTGGGCATGATTCCAAACCCAGCTCGGCAGGGGCCAGGGCTCCAGAAAACCGTACAGGTGGGGGATAAAGTTAGGTGAATAATCTGCGTCTAAAGTCTCTTGCATATGGGTAAGTGGGTCTCTGGGTAATATCTGAGATGGGCAGCCATTGACTTTTTATAGGCCCTCTCTTTATACTCTGGCCTCAGGGGACAGTGATAAGTCCTAGATAAGAGGCCATGTTCTTTAATTGAGTTTTTAATTTATGCTGTAGTTGTGTTGCCTGAGGGGATGTGATTTGACCAGCATTCCATTTGGGATTTGTGTCATAATGAGGATGATATTATTGTATTCCAGGCAGATGGTAAGGGGTAGAGAAAGGAGGACATGATTTGGGAGTCAAACATGGATGTGAGCTCTGATTCCTTCAGACACTTGCTGTGTGACCTTGAGTTCCCCCACCTCTCTGAGACTCCCTTCTCTCATCTGTAGAATGGGATGCTAGCAATTCTTGCAGCTTGCCAGGGCATGATGGGGAGGATGGATGGGAAGGGACTTTTCAAAACCTAATGTCTAGTGCAAATAAAAGGAATTATCATCATTTTCTAAAGAAAGCCCCTTCCTCAGATCAGTAAATCATTCAAGGGGCATCAGCTATGAAAAGGGAGTAGAAATATTGGTCAGTGACTCATAGCTGGAATGCTGTAGGCTGGTCCAAGATACACTCAGGGAAATATAAAGAGAGCTTTATAGGAGGAAACACAGCCTGTCGTCCTTGCTTACAGATGTTGAAGGTCAAGGGCTTTGACATCAAATGTGGTATTTATCTAGTTTGGGAACACTGAGGTCTGCTCACCATGCAGCTGGACTAAGCGTTTTAAGGCGTAAAAAGGGATTTGCACATAGAGGGGACTCATTTAAATGTTGGTTAAATGGCTACATCGGACACATTGTGAGCTCCTTGGGGCAAAATTCACCTTCATCCAGCTGTGCTCTGTAATTCCAAATGTTTACCCAATTTTTGCCCAGTTTGACCGAAGGCTTATAGCTTGATGGAATGGCTGGACTGTCTTATACTATTCCCTGCTCTTTTCTACCCCTGATATTGCTCATGCTGGCCTCTGCCTAGAATGACCATTTCATTTCTCACTTCCTTTTTCCCTTCCTGACCCAATTCAAATGCCCCTTCCTACGGGAAGCCTTCCTGGGCTCTCCCCTGTACTCCCACTGCACTTTGGACCTGCTCCGTGACAGTTTGTGCCGGGTCCTGTTGTCTTCGCTCGCATACAGGCTGCCCCCTCTCTAGGTTTCATGCTTCCTGAGGACAGGAACTTGGTTTTATTCTACTGCGATTGTGGCCCCTGCATCTGGCATAGTGATCGCTGTGATGGGTGGTTGTCGAATGTGTGCCCAAGCCTTACCTGCAGCGTAACCACCGGCACTGGAAGAGGCCCGCACAAAGGCTGGCCGAGCTGCCTTCCCCCATCTCAGCCTGTGCAGGAAGCCTGAAGGATGCTTGCTGGGTGGTTGTGCGTTATTTAGGGTCAACCCACTGAAGCAGAGAGAAGGAGAACAAAAACACATATTTTACCTTAAAAATGCTCATTTGTTTTCAAGTGGGTACTTTAGAATAATGGTAATCTGGTGTTGAATGGCCTTCATATAACGTTTGCTGGAAACATCTGATGGAGTATTTTAAACTGAAAGTGTATTTCTCTCCCTTCCATTTTTTCCCTTGATTTCAGCTCCAGTGTACTGGAAAAGCACATAGACTGGAGAAATCCTGGTTCTAAGAGGACCTAGGACTAGGACCCTTGGTCTTCCTGTGCCTCAGTTTTCTCATTTGTTAAATGTGGATGGTGATCCCCATCTCACAGAGATGCCAAGTGCTTGGAGTGAATGGAAAACTGTGCAGTAAAAGCAATTCATAAACTGTAAATTACCCTACCCAATACATTATTTCTTACAATTTTTTCTTTGTCCTAGAAAATGAGCAAAATCTCTACGTCTAATTACACAGCATCAGACAAGATGAGCTGGTAATACTGGCCCCTGCACTTATTAGCTCTGTGTGCCCTTCAGTGCATCATTTTGCCCCCTCAGCCATTTGCCTTCTTTGCGTACCATTATAATGACAGCTACCTTTCAAGATGAGTTGGGAAGACATATGTTAAGAAAAGTGTCATGCCCAACACATAATACTTTATATCTGTAATTTCCAAATGACAGATATAATTGCCCATAATAGAAGTTTCCAACTTCTTTGGGAAATGTCCCAAAATGCATTGTCTCTCTTTATCCCTCTATTTCACTTACCTTTTTGAGGAAGGGAGGGAGGGGGAGGGAAGGAGGGAGGAAGAGGGAGAGAGAGAGAGAAATTACTAGTAAGAAGATAGTGGTAGTTTCCGAGAGCCCTCTTTCCACGTGAGATACCAGGAAAAAGTAGCATAAGCTCAAGGTTTAGATTCTGGGGCTGAGTCCTCACTCCAACTCTGAACCTAACCGCTCACAGGACTGTTGACCTGGCCTCCTCACCTTTATGGGTCTCAGTTTCTTCATCAATAAACTGGGTGATTTCAGTGGCCCCATCTCACTCTGTTTTCAGTGCTTCCATCTCCTAATTAACTTTTCTCCTCGCCAAGGTTACCTCTGTGGCCTTACAGGTTGTCCTTTTGGTCAAAACTCATCACTTGTCTAAACGTTACATTTCAATGCACTATATACCCATATCCTCCCCACCATATTTCTCCTCTTTTAGAATTGTCCCCAGTCTAGAAGGCTAGAGTCCCCAGGATGACCCTGGGACTTAGGCAGGTGTTGAATACACCCTGCTATCTCTCCTTGTCTCACCCCACTTCTCATCTGACCTCAGGCAAGGTGTTCTGCTGCTCTGTCCATCCTGGAAGATCTCTTTCATTCAAAATACAAGAAACTGTATGGAAGAAACCCTGTCTTACCTGCAAGAGCTGGAGGGGATTCACGGATATCTCTAATATTCACTGAGCTTCCCAGACTCTGGGTGCTCAGCAACGTCAAATGTTTCTGTTCAAACATGTATCATTTCTAGACGGCTGCACACTGATCTCAGGAGCAGTTCCTGAGGGAGGTTTTAGCATCACAGAGGAAATTAGCTCTGTGGACCAGGGCTCTTTCCCGTAGCCGTCCGCCTCTGGTGTGGATGGAGAAGCACCGTGTGTGCCCAGGACTGGAAATCTGAATCCGTAGCCTGCCATGTGTCACTCATCACACCAGGGCGGGGGATTCAACTGTGAACAAGGCAAAGACCTGCCCCCCTGTAGTAGAGGGATCAGGCATGGAAACAGAAGAATGAATCAGACAAGGCAGGGTTCTGCAGAGCAAAGAGAAGAGACTTTTGATACATTTCCTAGGAGGGGCTGTCAAGGAAGCCTTCACAGAAAAGAGAGAGGGCCTGAAAGAAATCTGCAGGAATTTCCAAGTGGAGGGAAGGGCACTCAGCAGGAGGAAGTAACAGGCAAAAGCCCTGGACTCAGGAGGTAACAAAGAAGGGACGTGAATGCACAGGGCTGGAACACGAAAAGTGAAGTGGCCTCTCTTGAGGCTGGGGAGATGAATAGGGGCCACATCTTTGAGAGTCTTTGGAGGCAGACTAAGTAGCTTGTCCTCTAACCTCAAGGTCTTGGGAACCATGGAAAGGTTTAGAGTTGTGCTGAACACTGTCCCTCGCTTCAGAATAGAGGTTGGATTTGAGAAGGTGGATCAAGCACTAAATATGATGGCCTCTTAGGAGACTTTTCAGATAAGAGTCTTGAATTCAAGAAGGAGAGTTGAGATGAAGAGAAGTGATAGACAGGAAATAGTAACAGAAGGAATCCTAAGGTGGGAGAGATGGAGAAGTGTCAGATAAATGAACAGACTGCATCCTTTATCAGGAAAATATCAGTGGAACACTCTAGGGACTTTTTTTTTTTTTTTTTTTTTTTTT
>NW_006791731.1:4678136-4683202 GCF_000442215.2 Lipotes vexillifer
CTCCTGCATCGGCAGGCGGACTCTCAAGCACTGCGCCACCAGGGAAGCCCCACTCTAGGGACTTTTGACTGCGGATGTAGGTTAAGAGGAGGGAGGGGTCATGGGTGACACTCAGGGGTTTCTTTCCAGCTTGACCACACTCACTCTGGTTTCAGCGCCTTCATCTACCTGAACTAGCACGCTAGGCTCTGAATGGACATCCCTGCCTCATCTCTGCTTCTTGACGCAGGGCAGCTAGAGAGATCTTGGTAAAACTAAAATCAGACATGATGAGAACACTTAGGATCTACCCTCTTAGCAAATTTCAAGTATGCAATACAGTACTGTTACCTATAGTCACCGTTCTACGCATTAGCTCTCCAGAACTTTCTCATCTTGCAGAACTGAAACTTTGTACCCTTTGACCCCTTGTGTCCCTGTTTTCCCCTCCCCCAGCTCTCTGCTTCTATGAGTTTGACTCTCTTTGATTTCACATTTAAGTGAGATCATACACTATTTGAATTTCTGTGTCTGGCCTGTATTGCTTAGCATTATATTCTTCACGTCCTTTCATATTGTCACAAATGACAGGATTTCCTTACTTTTTTTTTTTTTTAAGACTGAGTAATAGTCCATTGGATGTATATACCACATTTTCTTTAGTCATTCATCCATAGCTGGGCATTTAGGTTATTTCTGTATCTTGGCTATTGTGAATAATGCTGCAGTGAACGTGGGATTGCAGGTGTCTCTTTGAGATCCTGATTTCAATTCTTTTGGACCTATACCCAGAAATGGGATTGCTGAGTCATATGGTAGCTCTACTTTAAATTCTTTTTAGAAACTTCCATGATGTTTTCCGTAATGACTGTACTGATTTACCTTCCCACTAACAGTGCACCAGAGTTCCCTTTGCTCCACATCCTTGCCAACACTTATTTTTATTTTATTTTATTTTTTTTGCTATGGAATTGTATGAGTTCCTTATATATTTTGGATATTAACCCCTTATAAGATGTATGACTTCCAAATATTTTCTTCTATTTCGTATGTTGCCTTTTTACTCTTGTTGATTGTTTCCTTTGCTCTGCAGAGCCTTTTAGTTTGATGTAGTCCCATTTATTTAATTTTTGCTTTTGTTGCCTGTGCTTTTGGTGTCATATCTAAAAAGTCATTGCTAAGACTAATGTCAAAGAGCTTTTCCCGCTGTGTATTCTTCCAGGAGGTTTTTGGTTTCAGATCTTATGTTTAAGTCATTTTTCCATTTTGAGTTATTTTTGTGCATGGTGTAAGATAAGGGGTCAGTTTTACTTATTTGCATGTGGGTATCCAGTTTTCCCAACACCATTTATTGAAGAGACTATCCTTTTCTCATTGTGTATTCTTGACACCCTTGTCAAAGATTAGTTGACTATATATGTGTGAGTTTATTTCTATTCCATTATTCTATGTATCTGTTTTTATGCCGGTACTATGCTGCTTTAATTACTGTAGCTTTGTAATATAATTTGAAATCAGCAAATGGGATGCCTCCAGCTTTGTTCAGCAGTGGGAGGATGTTAAAGTGGGAAATGACAGATACAGGTAGGCATTTTGGATTCTGGCTGCACTAGAGAGGACGCATGGGAGGGGAGCAAGCCAAAAAGCATGGAGACATGATAGGAGGCTACTGCAGGAAACCCAGGCTGTATGGAGGTAGTGATAGTCCCAACCAAGGTTAAGGTAACAGGGATGAAGAAAGGAGAACGAACTTGAGACATTAAGGCAATTGAGCATTGGGAAGTGTGGATGACTCAACATACAGTATCTAAAAGTGCAGAAATATCAAGGATGACTCTTAGTTGGTCTTGGTCTGATGGATTGGCCTTGTTGCAGTTCATTGGCCTGGGGACACAAGGAAAAGAACAGATTTTGAGGGGGAAATGATGACTTCTATTTTGAATAAGTAGATTTTTAGGTCTCTGAGGAAATCCATGTACATTTTAGGCAATTAGAGATATCAGTCAAGCTCGGAAAGGAATTCTTGACTGAATCTGAACTTAGAAAATCATCAGCACATAGATGCTAATTCAGAGCATGGGAGTAGATGTGATCACCCCCAGGGAATTATATAGAATGAGGAAATAAAAATGTTCTTTTAGACTCACAAGGTCGATAGCACTGCCCATTCAACCCATTCAAAAAATACAACAAACAATACAAAAACACACACTCTATAGCTTCCTCTTTCCTTAAGGGCTTTTGCTTTGTTTTCAAACTGCTGGCTGGGAAGGTCACCCCTTGATATTTCCATGGCTCCCTCCCTCCCCTCATCCAAGTCTTTTCTTTGTAGAGGTCTCCCTGGTCTACCCTAGTCAAATAGCCCCTTCTGGTTTCCAGCCTCAGAGCTTGCTTTCTTTTTCCCCATAGCATTCATCACTATATAACTGTTTGAATATTATTATGGATGTATTGCTTTACTTAAAAAAAAAAAATTAATTCTCTCCTTTCCAAGATGGTAAGCTCCATTGTGCAGGGACTTTGTCATGTTTATAGCTGCACAAGTACTTAGAAGATTTCCTGGCACTCAGTGAGCATATGCACCCAATATTTATCAAATCACATACAGAAGAATTAATGGCAGGAATCTTCAATAAGAGAATAACACTTTTTCAGTGAAAACAAATAACCACAATCCTGTTTAAGTACCATTTAGAGCTCCTGGTCAGCAGGTTGGTGTCCTGTTTAGGGACATGCTGAAGCATGCTTCTTTGTCCCTGCTATACCCGCTCCCTGAGACAACCTCCCCTTCCTGTCTCCTCAGCCAACCCTGACAAATTTCTTTCAAGTTTCAGTTTAAATAAAGAAAGAAAATTTCCTCCCAGGACTAGGATGAGAACAGCCTGAGGATTGAGGTGGATGTCTTCTACCCTCTATGCTCTGGTGAATGCAGAGGTGGGTGTTCGGCCGTTGAACTGGGGAACAGCTCTGCTTGAGACTGGTAAGCATGAGACAGAAGTACAGCACCCCACTGTTCAACTTAATCCGGAAATAAAAGCTATGTGTTCTTGGACAATGGTTCTTAACCTTAATTATGTCGAGGATCACGTTGAGCACCTGATGAAATCTACAGTCATTTTCAAGAAAAAGAAAAGAAAGAAAAAAAGGAAAAGAAAGAACAACCCTATGAGAGGGGTTATAGATGACCTGAAGCCCTCCCATGGACCCCAACTAAGAATACAATTTCTAGGAGAGGGATGGGGCTGCCTCAGAGCCTACAAACATCCCTTTGTGGGCACCATGTGGTGATGTGTTTTCTGGTGGTGCCTGAGCTAGCAGGTGCCCAGGTTATACGTGAGGCAACACTCATGTAAATGAAAGATCACTGTCTAGAGAAAGATGCCGTTTAGAATGTGACAGACTTG
Source organism: Lipotes vexillifer (assembly GCF_000442215.2). NCBI lineage: Eukaryota > Metazoa > Chordata > Mammalia > Artiodactyla > Lipotidae > Lipotes > Lipotes vexillifer. The sequence goes on from NW_006791731.1 coordinate 4,681,520, forward strand.
GGTTTGTTTTTGTTGTTGTTGTTTTGTTTTTGTTTTTTTGGCCACGCAGTGTGGCTTGTGGGATTTTAGTTCCCTGATTAGGGATTGAACCCGGGCCCTCAGCAGTGAAAGCGTGGAGTCCTAACCACTGGACCACCAGGTAATTCCCCAGACTTGGGTTTGAATCCCAGTTCTGACTAGAGTGAGCAACTTCTCTTTTTCTCCTGGGACTGTTCCAGTTTGAAAACGAAGAGTCTTACAATCCTGGGAAACCCTCAGTCCCAGACAAACCAGGTTGGATGGTTATCCTAGTTCTGATACTTATTAGTCAAGTGACCCTGGACAGTTAATTGGCCCCGTGGAGTGGTCCTACCTGCTTCCTGTCTCAGGTTCTGCGATGTAGACCTACCTCTTACATCCTGAGGTGGCTCTTGTACAGGTGATTGACTGAGAGGGTGCTTTCAGTTGAAACCTCAGAGGGAGTGAGAAGAGCAGAAATAGACAGGCAAGAAGACAGGCATAGGTACAGGTGTGGGTGCAGCCTCATCTAATCTCAGCCTGATCACACAGGGAGCTCTAGGGAACACGTGTTTTCCACCTTGAAGCAAGGCCATTTCTGTGGCTCCAACTCCGAGAGGTATATCCACACAAGTATTTCTGGGCAAAGCAGCTCCTGTCAGCTGAGGAGAATTCTTAGGAGAACAGAGCAATGATGGGTTGTTATCAGCCAACACAGCAACTCAGTGATGGGCACACCAGCCTGAGAGAGGGGAGAAGCATGAAGCTCCAGTAGCACCCACTACATTCTAATTGATATCTCCACTTATTTTGATTAGAGCCCCCTCCAAGTCTTCCTTTAAGACAAACAAATTTCTCCACAGCTGCTTCTTGGGGGCTTATGACATTCAGCTGTACAACCCTTTGATCCTTTGAGAATGTCTGTTCCCATAAGGGAGTCATGAAAACATACTATAGGAGGATCTCCCCAAACTCTGTAATGCTTAGAACCCAAGGAGCCCTGCTGTGGTTCCACTTCCCCATTTAGCCACACCTTCTGCTCATCTCTTAAAAGCATCGCTGGTCAGGGAAAATTGCAGTGGGGTGCCAGCTACACTGGTACCTACCGGCCTGACCAGTCACGTACCGGTCTTTTGCCCACACACTGCTCTCCAGGCACTGGTCATTCTGGTCCCTGGGTCTTGTTTTCCTCCGCACCCCAAGTCCCGCCATTATCTTGGATGCCTTCCAAGCCCAGCTAAATGATCCCCACAACACCTTGGCTTTCACCTTCTCAGCTGGGATAGCTTTTGCTCTTCTCTACTCGGCCATACGTTTATTCACGCATCACACTTGTTATCTATGCACCAAATAATCTATCGAACCCAGCTTCCTCTCTTAGCTTGCTTGCTAGATTTTCCTATTAATGCCATTCTTTGACTTCACAGAAATCTCTGGCCAATGATCTCTCCTTTTTTAATCCACTTGCCCTGCTTTTTAAATTGGAGTACAGTTGATTTACAATGTTGTGTTAGTTTCTGGTGTACAGCAAAGTGATTCAGATATACAGATTCTTTTTCATGTTCTTTTCCATTATAGTTTACCACAGGATATTGAATATATTTCCCTGTGCTCTACAGTAGGACCTTGTTATTTATCCATCCTATATGTCGTAGTTTGCATCTGCTAATCCCAACCTCCCACTCT
>NW_006791731.1:4683226-4691271 GCF_000442215.2 Lipotes vexillifer
CCCTACCCTGCCCCGCCTCCCTCTTGGCCACCACAAGTCTGTTATCTATGCCTGTGAGTCTGTTTCGTAGATAAGTCCATTTGTGTCATATTTTAGATTCCTCATCTAAGTGATATCATGCGGTATTTGTCTTCCTTTTTCTGACTCACTTCCCTTAGTATGATCATCTCTAGGTCCATCAATTAGCCCTCTTTTTCTGTAACTCCCCTCCTAACTCCACATGGGGTCTATGGTATACAATTTCAGCCACACTTTTCCGATAACCCTGTCATAATCTCAACTTCTCTCTAGGATATAGCATGTTACTTTACCTGTATTGATCTTAGTTTCTTTAACTCTGAAGCAGTGATCATAGGCAACCCATAAGAAAATTGTAATGAAAATTAAATGAAAAAATAAAAAGAAAGCAAATTCAACACAATCTGTTGTAATACTTGCCACATACTAGGTGATTCGTTTCTTCTGGTTAAAGACTCATCTGTGTACTTTAATGTCAACTAAGAGGATGGTGAGATTTGACGTTCTGCTATGAAAACTGAAGAGTGAATGGAACCTCTCTATGGGGCGGACCAAGGGACATCCATTAGGTGGAGCCTTTGGATCCTGAGTGAAGGAACTTGGAGTTGTTCAGGCTTCAGGGGTCTTTGAGAGCATCAGGGCATAATAGCACTAAGCAATAACTTATGTTCAGCAGTGTGACAGTGAGTCATCAAGGAAGAACTAAATTGCAGTCTGTAAACTGCTGAAAGAAGGCATGGGAGTATAATTTCTAAAATGAGTTGCATCAAAATTGCTAAAATTAAATATAACAGTATTTGGTATTTAGAGGATTTGGTATAAGTTATCTCAAAAATTATTTCTGCGCACACAGCATCATAACTGAGGTATTACTACAGGGAAAGAGGGGATGACTGAACGGTGGTTTTTGTGAAACCTTATTGACTTTAAATCAGAATATAAAATGCACTGAAGAATAAATGGCCTTTTTTTAGTTTGCTTAGAGGAAATGTTTAAAGATAAGATTATCTTTGGAATCTTGTGCCCAAGGTAGAATTCATCAAGCGCTATATTTTAACAGGCTGACTGGTGTGAGCCATTTGGGAGAATAAAATGAATATTAATGTAATTGCTTCTGAGTATCAGAATGAGATTTCCTTGCTTTTCTCTTTTCCTCCTTCTTTCCAAAAGCATGCATTTATTGTAAACAAAAAATGATCATAAGTCCTTTTGAAGTGACAGGCAGGGATTGAATTATGTGTAGTACAGATGAGAGGGAAAGGAAACACTTTTTAAGTACCTACTATGTGCTGGTGACTGCAGTAAGTACTTTCCCTGGTGATACTTTTATTTAACCTTCGTGCAGGAGGTGTCACTAGTGGTCTTTAAAGCTGAGGAGACCCAGGCACAGAGAGGGGAAATAATTTACTCACAGTCCCACAGACAGCAAGAGAGGAAGACTGACCTTGACCCTCAAATTGGTCTGAACCCAAAGCTTATTCCTTCTCAGCTACCCTGTAGGTGTTCCTTGTGGAGGGCATTTAAAATTCAGCTAGAGATGATAAAAACAAAACAAAATATAAGGCTAAAAGTAAAGTCAAAAACTCTACCCAGCCAAAATATTTGGCTTTTAACCACTCAGCTGTTTAAACTTGGGAAATGGGATTGAGCTTCTGTTTGACTTGGAATATGAAGGGAGTGAGGAGAGGGTTTATTTGATGACCCTTAATATCAGGTCTGCTTCCAACACCTTTTGATTCTGGATTAAGCGTGAAAGGCTGCAGCGTGTTTACTTTGAAGGACACTTTATGGAATTAGGGGGCTTAAAAAAAAAGAAAGAAAGAAAGAAAGAAAGAAAGAAAAAAGAAATCCAGAGCAGTCTGTGTCTTCCCTAGTTGTTCAGGTAAGCAGTCCAAATTTTAAGCGTTTGCCTTTCCACTTTGTACTTTATTGTCTATCTCCAACCAAAATGAAAGAAAAAACACTTACTGAAATAGCAGATCTGTCTTTTCTTCTTTGCTTGTGTGGTTTAATCGCATGCCCCCTGGATATTTTCTTTCTTTTTTTTTTTTTTTTTTTTTTTTTTTTTTGCGGTACGCGGGCCTCTCACTGTTGTGGCCTCTCCCGTTGTGGAGCACAGGCTCCGGACGCGCGGGCTCAGCGGCCATGGCTCACGGGCCCAGCCGCTCCGCGGCACGTGGGATCTTCCCGGACCGGGGCACGAACCCGTGTCCCCTGCATGGGCAGGCAGACTCTCAACCACTGCGCCACCAGGGAAGCCCCACCCTGGATATTTTCATTCGAAATTCAATGATTAACGTACGTGTCAAAACTTCTGGGCTGTTAAGGTAATGTATTGTATATACATCTAAACTTAAAATCAATATATGTTGCTTTAAGGTGCTTATTTCAAGTTAAAACTGAGGCTGAGTTGGCTCCCAGTGGCGTATAATGTGAGTCATGGTGGGAATGAAGTGTGCATTGTGCTTGAGGTTTTTCCTTTGCAGGAAATCTTGGGGTCCTGATCGTGGTTGCCAGAGAGATGGAGAAACTGTCCCCAAAGAGGGGGCTGGTTGATCCATTTATCATTTTAGCACGATGTGTTGCTGCCCCTTCCAAATGTGCGCACACACACACACACACACACACACACACACACACACACCCTGCCACATCCTCATCTGGGCAGCTTCTTCCTTGATTCAGATTCACCTCGGTCATCATCTCTTTTGAAAAGCCTTGCCCCACTCCTCTGAATGTTGAATCCATCATCTTCTCTGGCCTCCCGCATCAGCCTGACTTTTTTTTTTTTTTTCCTTGCGTTATGCGGGCCTCTCACTGTTGTGGCCTCTCCCATTTGCGGAGCACAGGCTCCGGACGCGCAGGCTCAGCGGCCATGGCTCACGGGCCCAGCCGCTCCGCGGCATGTGGGATCCTCCCGGACCGGGGCACGAACCCGCGTCTCCTGCATCGGCAGGCGGACTCTCAAGCACTGCGCCACCAGGGAAGCCCCTGACTTATTTTGACCATAGCATCAAACCTTACAAGGCTGTTGAGTATGATGACAATAATGCTCTATTCAAAGCCTAGCTCTGCTTCTGGTGAGCTGTGTGCCCATGGGCATGTTACTCATCCTCTCTGCAGTTCGATGTATGCATTTATAAAATCGGGATTAAAACGTAGTACATCTGGGCTTCCCTGGTGGTCCAGAGGTTTACTCCGCGCTTCCACTGCAGGGGGCTTGGGTTCGATCCCTGGTCCAGAAACTAAGGTGCCACATGCTGAGCGGCGTGGCCAAAAAAAAAAAAAGTTCTTCTTTCAGGTTTTTGTGAGGATTAAAGAACAAATAAAAGTAAAGTGTTTAGAATGGTATCTGGCATATTGCAAGACTCCATAAACGTTACTGTCTGCACTTCAAACATTAAGTCCTTCTCTGTCTCTTTCTTGGGACAGAATCTGTTTCTTCACCTGTCAAATTGGGGTAGTAAGGCCACTTTTCTTATAGGTGGCCTGGACTATTAAATGATATACCCGCTACAGGCATAGAACTTAGAAAAATGCCTGACACGGAGCAAAAGAATTGAGAAAGAAGAGCTATTTTATTAGTAAAAGAAATATAATAAAGTACATACTATGTGCCAGTCATGCTGGGATCCTGTTGAGAGCAGGACACACTTGGTCTTTCTCTCCTGGGACTTATATTTTTCCAGTGGGTAGAGTAGGGAGACGCCAGACACACCAGGCAGTAGTTTATCTTTTTTTTAGTTTATCTTTTTTTTTTCCTCCTTCTTCCAGACCATTCACTTAAACACTCATTCATTCATTTATTCATGCATGCATGCCTTCCACAAGTATGTGAACGCTTTCCCTGAACGAGTCACTGGACGTGGATTTTCTCGTGGAATCTTCACAACAGTTTTATGATCTAAAAGGATTCTTTCTAGGCCATTTTCACAAATGAATTTTCTGAAGCTCTGAGAGATGGGGTAGCTTGCCCAAAATTACACAGATGATCAGACTCAGAACCCAGATTCCAACTTCGGGGGCTCTGACTCCAAGTTCTTTCCTGAGGCTGAGTTACAAAATAGAAATGCAGGTAGAGTACTCACAGAGCAATGTGAACAAGAAAAAATTGACTTGCTTCTCTTAGACTCAATTTCCCCATTTTTTATTGGGGAAATTTTATTTTATTCTAACAGTTTTTTATTGATGTATAGCTGATTTACAATGTTGTATTAGTTTCAGGTGTACAGCAAAGTGATTCAGTTATATATATATATTCTTTATCAGGTTCTTTTCCATTATGGGTTATTACAAGATATTGAGTAGAGTTCCCTGTGCTATACAGTAGGTCCTTGTTGTTTGTCTACTTTATATACAGTATAAGATATACAGATATACAGTAGTGTGTATCTGTTAATCCCAAACTCCTAATTTATTCCCTCCCCCGCCTTCCCCTTTGGTAACCACAAGTTTGTTTTCTATGTCTGTGAGTCTATTTCTGTTTTGTAAATAAGTTCATTTGTATCATTTTTTTGCATTCCACATATAAGTGATATCATAGGATATTGGTCTTTGTCTGTCACTCAGTATGATAATCTCTAGGTCCATCCATGTTGCTGCAAATGGCAATATTTCATTCTTTTTTATGGAGTAAGTAATATTCCATTGTATGTATATACCACATCTTCTTTGTTCATCTATCCATGGACATTTAGGTTGCTTCCATTTCTTGGCTATTGTAAATAGTGCTGCTATGAACATTGGGGTGCATGTATCTTTTCGAGTTCTCATCTTTTCTGGATATGTGCCCAGGAGTGGGATAGCTGGATCATATGGTAACTATTTTTAGCTTTGTAAGGAGCTTCCATACTGTTCTCCATAGTGGCTGCAGTTTCCCTATTTTTAAAATAAGAAGGGATGAAGAGATAATTCCCAGTGTTATTTCTGTTGGGCTTTCTTCCACTCAGATAATTTCAAGTTTCCTTTAAATTTGTTCCTTTTCGGACCCTCTCTTGTCTTTTCCCCTTATTTCTTTCATACATGCTTTATTTTTATTTTCTTTTAGTAGAGGCATTTACATACATGATTTTCTTTCCCATTTGACTGTGCACAATGTGAAGACTGAATCTATTTCATACTCCATCTCTCTCCTCAATGCTTTCATACCATAGGTATATACTAAATGCTTATATCATGTAATCATTCGATTAGGATTTTCTTGTACAACCTAGTGCAATAACCCACAGAAATAGAGTGATCTCATTATGTCAAGGTGCAAATGTTTTGGAACGAGTTGGATCAGAATTACTGAAGCTCTGAGGTTCCCTCTGAGCCACCAGCACAGGCTGAGAGCTTCTCACCCAGCCAGGCTCCCCTGAGCTCGGCACTGATTGGGAATGGCCATTCACTTCTCTCCAGCCCTCACTTGTCTGGAGAGCCCCATGGAAGTTGCACAGGAAGATTAAATTCTCAAGAATGGTAGATCCAGAGCCAAACTCCCAGAGGCCCAAGGACTTCCAGTTCCAACTACCAGCCACGTCGTTTAGACTTGTTTATTATTATCCCAGTCCTTCCAGCACAATTGATTCCACCCAGAGCCTCTTCAGAAAGTTCCTGCCCCACGGTCTCACTGTGCTTGGAAACAGATGTCTCAGGCAGGCACTGAGTCTGCCTGATGGGGTAAGCTCCAGAGGATAGACATCAGGACATATTTTGGTGGGAAATATTAGATACCAAGGGATACCATTATGATTTTTGTATTATTTTAGGCTGGGACTACGGAGTGCTTTATAATTTAGAACCAAGAATAAACCTGGATTTCATTTTATTTCTACAACCAGGAAATATTACTGAGCACTTACCTTGGGCCAAGTCCAGGGCTGAGGATACAAAGATACAATCATTATCATCCCAATAGCTAATATTTTCTTTGAATTTTTATTTTTGTTGCATTGGGTCTTTGTTGCTGTGCACGGGCTTTCTCTAGTTGCGGCAAGCGGGGCTACTCTTCGTTGCGGTGCGTGGGCCTCTCATTGCGGTGGCTTCTCTTGTTGCGGAGCACGGGCTCTAGGCATGCGGGCTTCAGTAGTTGTGGCTCGTGGGCTCTAGAGCGCAGGCTCAGTAGTCGTGGCACACGGTCTTAGCTGCTCTGCAGCATGTGGGATCTTCCCAGACCAGGGATAGAACGCATGTCCCCAGAGGTGGGTTCTTAACCACTGCGCCACCAGGGAAGCCCCCCCCCGCAATAGCTAATATTTATTGAACTTATTTAGAAGCACTTTTCATACGTAATTGCTTTTAATCTGTAAAGTGCTCAAATCCAGGGATGCCATTAGCCCTTTATTCTACACACACCCGAGGGTGGGACACTTGTTGGAGTACAGAATCCTTTGGACTTGGGTTATATGATGGCCCTAGGGCTATCTTTACTTTATTTATCTTTCTACATTATTTTAATAAATAACTTAGAGAAGCTGAAGGTCACAGCTTCAGTAGGTGGAGGCCATGGATTTAGAGGCACCCTTAGACATGTGTTGAATGGCTGATAAGGTGAGATCACTGCTCTCCAGGTTTCATGTTTTGGAGGAGGAGGCAGATGGTTACACTAATAATTTGAAAGTAATTCACTAATTGCTGTAGCAAAAATCAGCCATGGGGTGCTCTCTGGAAGTTCAGGGAACGGAGGAACTGTGGAATCAAGGAAGACTTTATAGAGGAGGTGATGTGTACCCCAGGCTTGGTAGACCAGTTATGCATCTCTGGGTGAAGCTGGTGGGGAACAGCCATTCTAACTCAGAAGAACTTGTGAAAAGATAAGGACCTGTAGAAAGATGGGGTTTTCAGGGGACTTGCTAATGGACCAGTTAGAATGATTGGGACTCAGAGAGCATGTGGTGGTGAGGAGGTCGTGGGAGGTGAGAGTAATAAGGTCTGCAGGCTCTGGGATGGAAAGAGGTGTCATGGCAATGGGCTGAGATTTTTTATTATCCTGTTGGAGGATGAATTACATGTGGTTGCATGTCAGCTAAGACTGGGCTTAGCTGTAATAATAGAAACCTCACGACAGTAGGTTATCCAAATGGAGTTTTACTTTTCTCTTGTAATGACAGCTCTGGCTTCTACCATTGGTTGCAGAAAGTCATCAAGAGCACAGCTTGATGCTCCGCCCAAGCTTCCTGCTCTGCCATCTTTAGCGTGTGCCTCTCTTTTTCAGATTCATGGCGTGAAATCTTTCCTCTACCATCAGGCATGGTGTCCGTATTTCAGATGTATAGGAAGCAGGAAGGGTGAAGGGTGAAAGACTTATATCAACCAAGTTGATCTCTTTTTGTTAAAGAAAAGGTGGCTTTCTCATAATCCCATCCGACAGGCTTTCACTAACATCTTCTTGGTCTGAACTAGCTCTTGTGACCACTACTGACCAAAAGGGTATGTGGAGCGGTGCCTCTTTTGCTATGCGGCTGAGCCAGATAAAGTCAAGGTTCCATTTAGAGAGAAAGGGAAGATGTTTTCTGGATAAGAAACCAGAAATACCTGCCACTGGGAGTGATGCAATCAGCTATGTTTACAGAAATGGCTTTGGCAGCTATCAAGTGGCAGATCTTGCAACCACGACCTTCAAGGAGGGCTCAAAGTGAAAAAGCAGGTAGGCAAACATGATAATAAGATAGAGTGAGGAAGGTTAGGAGTGATGTGGGGGCCACAGGATGGAGCGCTTACCCACTGTGGGACATGGCCTGGGCAGGCTTTCCCAGAGGAGGTGACTGTGGGCAGGGACTGAAAGAAGAGCATATGGTAGACGACAAAGAAGCAGGACATGCGAGATGGCTTGGACGAGAGAGATCACACGATACTTACTGGCAAATGTAAATATTTTCTTCTGTTAAAGGAGGGTAGAAGGGGAGTAGGATGTGATGCTTGAAAGAGAGGCAAGGAGCAACCAGGGTGTCCTCTTAGTCCCAACTAGACATTCAGATGCATGGGACAGCCATGCACCACACTTGGTACCTGCCTCGTCAGAAACCACAGGTGTTCCTCTTCAGCAG
>NW_006791731.1:4691371-4695906 GCF_000442215.2 Lipotes vexillifer
AGGAATACTTACAGTAGCCAGTCTATGTGCAAAGAGGAACAACCCACACTGGGTGATGGAGGTTTCACCCAGGCTTAAGAGCCTCATGCCTTTCAGGAGCCATTTCTCTCTTGTAGAAACTCCATAGGCGTAGGAGCCCTGAAAACACATGCTCAGCACTGGAGTCTCTAAGTTCAGGGAAGTCCAAAACAAGGCACCTCCATCCAATACCTGTAGTTCCCCCAGTCCAGAGACAGTCTTCCCAGCAGAAGTCAGTTTACAGTAAGCAATATTGTTTAGCAATACAGTTCGCGCACACACCGTCATTATCTGTTTCCAGGGAAACAGACTTAGAAAGTTTATCTGGTGGTCAGATTCTTGACGCAGGAAGGGAAAGACATTTTCTAACACTTGGCCCAGAGCCCTTTAATTTGTGAGCTATTGAAAAGCCTGGAAGGGTTTTTTGGTAGTGGATACCTTGATCAGATTTTCTATTTAGAAATAACTTCTAGGCTGTGGTGGATTGATGAGATGGGGCCACGATGGGCCCACATAACTAGATGGGAGGCTGTTTGTTTGTCGTTTATTTTTTGTTTTTTTTACTTTTTATTTTTTTGCGGTACATGGGCCTCTCACTGCTGTGGCCTCTCCTGTTGCGGAGCACAGGCTCCGGATGCCCAGGCTCAGCGGCCATGGCTCACGGGCCCAGCCGCTCCGCGGCATGTGGGATCTTCCCGGACCGGGGCACGAACCCGCGTCCCCTGCGTCGGCAGGCAGACTCCCAACCAGTGCGCCACCAGGGAAGCCCTGTTGTTTATTTTTAATAGACTGTATTTTTAGAGCAGTTTTAAGTTCACAGAAAAATTGAGTGGAGCATACAGAGTTCCCATATATTCCCTGCCCCACACATGCACGACCTCCCCTAGTATCAACATCCTGTACTACAGTGGTACCTTGGCTACAACTGATAAACCTACATTGACACATCATTAACACCGAAAGTCCATATTTTACATCAGGGTTCACTCTTGGTATTGTGCATTCTGTGGGTTTGGACACATTTATAATGACATGTATCAAATTTATTATGACATGACACAATACCATTTTACAGTCATACAGAATAGTTCCCCTGCCCTAAAAATTCCCCACGCCCTGTCTATTTATCCCTCTCTCCCACTAACCCCTGGCAACCACTGACCTTTTTTACTGTCGCCATAATTTTGACTTTTCCAGAATGTCGTATAGTTGAAATCACACAATATGTGGCCTTCTCAGATTGGCTTCTTTCACTTAATAATATACATTTAAGGTTCCTCCATGTCTTTTGATGACTTGATAGCTTTTTCTTTTAGTGCTGAGTAATATTCCATTTTCTGGATATACCATACTTTCTGAATTTATTCACCTACTGAAGGACATCTTGGTTGATTACAAGTTTTGGTAATTATGAATAAAGATGCTATAAATATAAACATCAGTGTGTAGGTTTTTGTGTGGCATAAGTTTTCAGCTCATTGAGTAAATACCAAGGAGCAGGATTGCTGGATTGTATGGTAAGAGTATGCTTAGTTTCATAAAATAGTCTTCCAAAGTGACTGTACCATTTTGCATTCCCACCAGCAATGAATGAGAGTTCCTGTTGCTTCCTTTTCCTCATCATCATTTTGTGTTTTCAGTATTTTGTTTTCCAGGTAAGAAATGGTGGGATCTGAACTAAGGCTGGGACAGTGGAGAAGAGAGCAGGCGAATTTTAGAACTATTGTTGCTTTCAGATCGACAGATCTTGGTGGCGGATTGGCTTTGGATGTTCAGGAAGCATGTGGAATCTTGGATGACTCTGGGATTCTTGTTTGGGTGACAGGATGAATAGTGGTGCTACTTGCAAACAGAGAATAATGAAGGACCAAGACAAGTTTTTAGAGCTGCAGTATGGTGTCTCGTTATGAGATATCCATGGAGTCTGTGGATGTTGGGAGAGATCTGGGTTGGAGATAGAAATACAAGTGTTATTGGTGTGAAGACTGTAGTTGAATTCATGAGATTTGATGTGACTCACCAGTTAGAGCATTTTGGATTCTTTCCTGTAGAAAGAATAAAGAAGAGAGCAGGAGAAAGAATTATGGATGGTGTAGAAACCAGCTTCAGAGGAGTCAGGAGAGAAAGGAGAGCTTACAACAGACAACATAACATCTTGCAGAAAGTTTGGAGCCTGACAGAGCAGATATTGGACTAAATTACCCGGTTATTTCTGGCTGCCTGTTATCCTTAGGAAGCATAAGTTATGGCTTTCACAAGGTATTCTTTTTTCTGTTAATCTGGAAGCAAAAAAGAGCAAACGTTACACAGTTTGGTAACAGCACAGGATGGTACCAGGTCTTGTCCCAAAGAGAGTATGTAATTATTTTACTCATTTATTGTTGACAGATATTTCTTATCAGTTACTATGGGATGGATACTATGGGAAGAGAGAGCAAACAAACCAGACCAAATCCTCAGTCTCCCAAGCCTCAGATCTAGTGGAGGGAGTCAAACAATACAAAAATCAAATAAATAAATAAATAAATAAATAGATGTAATAGGAAGTAATGCAGCAAAATAAAAGATGGTGAGGGGTGGCAGAGGAGAGCACTTTCAGATCAAGTGGTCAGGGGCATGAGGTCATCTGAATAAAGACCTAAATGAAGCCAGGGATGCTCAGGATGACATCTTCAGAGCTTCACCCAGGCCGTCAATGATCTTGCATCGCTTAGAGCAGGAATAACATAGAAATGAAACTTGCGTTAGCAGAGGGAGCTGTGATGGAGTCCCCATTAGGTGCTGGTCTCTGTACTCGCCACATGACCTTTTCTCATTTGTCCCTATGGCCATGTAGGAGGCAGTATTATTATTCTCATTCTATAGGAGAGAAATTGAGGCTCAGAGAAGGAATAATTGGCCCAAGTTCACACAGTTAATGAATGAGAGAACTGAAATGTTACTTGGAGTCTGTCTGCCTTCAGAGTCCTCACTCTTTGTTCAGCCATCTGTACCGTCCTCCACAAATGGCCCTGGCAGCCAGCACCATCCACGGCGTATTCCACAGGGAAATTTTCAACTCTCTCTGCACTGGAAAGAAGGAACCAGGGCTATATTTGTTTTCTGTTGTCTGGCTGACTCATTTTTAAAAATTAATTAATTAATTAATTAATGGCTGCGTTGGGTCTTCGTTGCTGCGCGTGGGCTTTTCTCTAGTTGCAGTGAGCAGGGGCTACTCTTCCTTGTGGTGCGTGGGCTTCTCACTGCGGTGGCTTCTCTTGTTGCGAAGCATCGGATCTAGGCGCACGGGCTTCAGTAGTTGCGGCACATGGGCTCAGTAGTTGTGGCTCACGGGCTCTAGAGCGCAGGCTCAGTAGTTGTGGCACACGGGCTTAGTTGCTCCGCGGCATGTGGGATCTTCCTGGACCAGGGCTCGAACCCGTGGCCCCTGCATTGGCAGGTGGATTCTTAACCACTGTGCCACCAGGGAAGCCCCCTGGCTGACTCTTTAAAATGGTTTTGCAGTCCTCAGAATCTATTTAAAGTTTTGGCCAAGATAAGTTGATAAAGTCAAATAAAACAGGAAATACTGATCTTTCTGTAACGTGCATAACAAATCCATCCCAAGGCACTCTTTGCAGCCTTGTGATCCCCAGGGCTAGCTTGTGTTTTGAGGGAGCTCATTCTGATTATAATTTTATGCACATTTACACAATGCTCAGACTGAATTAAAAGAATAAAACTACAGTTGAATAGAAAAGTTCTCAATCTCTCCCTCTCTCTCTTTCTCTCTCTCTCTTTTTCACATTGGTACGTAAAAAAGGAATAATCCAAAAATACTATCGATCGGTCAACAATAATTCAGTTCTTGTTTGTTTTCACTATTGTTTCTTAATTGCTCCGATGATGGCTGATCTCCTGGTTGTGTGCTAGTGAATTACCAGGGCATCATTCCCACTGGCAGCAAATAACTGCCTTCAGTATCCAGAGACAGTCTTTAGGAAATTGCTTTAAAAGACTTTAGGCTGAATCTGGTTGGAGCAATGACTTTGCCATCTTAGAGTATTATTCCCATTTCAAGAATGACTGCCTCTTAGCGGTTAGAAAGGAAATGGTTATAAGAGTTTAGAACTCTCCAAGGTACACATTTCCATGTGGAGTGTAGGATCTGTGGTGGGAAGGAGCAGGAAAGAGCCTGGAGAATTTGCAGGGACTTTATCCTAGAGGGTGGTGTAAGCATCACCGAGGATGCTATGCCTTATTCTGTGGGCACCATGGATCCTTAAAAGATTTGTGAGCAAAGAATGACATCAAAAGAGTTTAGAATTTTTCACAGATTGTTCTGTGGCAATGAGGGTGTGGTTATAGGTTGGGTCAGGATGGATAGAAGGTCAGTACTTTTAATACTTTTTTTTTTTTTGGCCATACCGTGCAGCAAGCGGAACTTCCCTGACCAGGGATCGAACCCGTGCCCCCTGCAGTGGAAGCGCAGAGTCTTAACCACTGGACCGCCAGGGAAGTCCAGTACTTTTTTTTTT
>NW_006791731.1:4696192-4697128 GCF_000442215.2 Lipotes vexillifer
TTTTTTTTGCGGTACGCGGGCCTCTCACTGCTGTGGCCTCTTCCGTTGCGGAGCACAGGCTCCGGACGCGCAGGCTTAGCGGCCATGGCTCACGGGCCCAGCCGCTCCGCGGCACGTGGGATCTTCCCGGACCGGGGCACGAACCCGTGTCCCCTGCATGGGCAGGCGGACTCTCAACCACTGCGCCACCAGGGAAGCCCGAAGTCCAGTACTTCTTATTCTTAACGCTTAGTTTCAGATTCTCCTACGGAGGCTTCGTCTCTCGTGATTAATACAAAGCTGTAAGTAAGTGTGACAAAAGCTGATCACGTGATCACAGTCTTATGTGGAACAAAAGGTAAAAACATTTCGAGCTGAGAAGAATTTAATTACTTTCAGTTTATTCTTATTTTTCCAAAATGTAATGATTCAGATTAACAGCTATGCCTCCGATTAGAATTCCTGATGGCCGCGTGCTCTGTAACGTACTCACAGGATTTAAGGCTCTCTGGATAAAATGTGCTCCATCCCTTCGTCTTTAAGGAAGATACCAGGTGGCGTGAGTTAGTACATCTGCTTTAACAAACCAGTTGGCAGAGACAAAACAAACCATGACACCTATACCAAGGAGGACCTGGGCCTCAATCTTTCTAAGCGTGCAGGTTCCTCAGACTGCTTGGGAGCTGTCCAGGGTGCTGGAAGAAATCTCACACACTCACATGCCACTTGAAATCATCATCTCTAAAACTACGCTTGGTTCCTAACATTGCCAGGGGAATCCTTCAATACTTTCTTAATCTGCTTCTCCCTTCCCTTTTCCTACTGGAATGTGTGCCGTTCAGAAGCTTCCAAATTACCACCCTCCTTGAGTTAGCCCCTCACCTCTGGGGGAAGACCGACCTCTTCTCCTCACTAGGAACACAGAATAAAACATAAACAAGGTTGTCACTTTCCCTA
>NW_006791731.1:4697189-4711097 GCF_000442215.2 Lipotes vexillifer
TTCCCTACTGAATCCCCCTGTGCTCAATGTCACTCCGTTTGTGCACATCCTTTCCTGGAAAGAATGGACCTTCTTTTTAAGGCCAAACATCCCCATTTCCTCCTGCTCTGGACCTCAGCTCTTTTTCTCCCCAGAGAGAAAATGCTAGGAATGTTATTTATAATCGTTTTGTAATTATAAAGTAAGAAATCAGGCTTCTGAATGGTGAATATTCTGCATGATATCAGTGGCCTCGCCTGTCCACATGTCAGGTGGTCACCTGCAGGAGGACAAGTGTCCTGAGGGAAGAGGTGACTCCTAACAAGGCAGGTTGGAGAGGTGTCCTTACTTGTCCTTTCAAATTCGTTTGTTGTGGCAAATCTCATTTATGCCGTCCAGGTAGGTACATTTGTGGGTTATCATATTTAGTTTTAATTAAACCGCCCTCAAAAAATGCATGAGTGACTTTAAAACATCCCTACAAGGAGATTACAGATTTAAGACAACGCTGGTAATTAAAATATGAGTGAAAATCAAATAGATGCTTTTTCCAGTCACATTACAAGTTAAAAAAATAGTTGACATAATTAAATAATACAAGAAATTAAAAAAATATATTATCAAGAAGACCCTTTGAAGTAGAGAGTTCTGCTTACCCACATGCACAGTGAGCTCTGACCTCTAAATATACTGAGACCTGAAATTAGTGAGTGAAATAATATAAAATGTACCTAGATTATGATATGCCTGCTCATGTGTATATATGGCCTCTGTTATCTGCTTGTGATGTGTATTCTGGGACATTTAGAAAGCGTTCCATGAAAGCTGCATGTGTTCTTCTGTTGTAGGGAGGTATACTGGCCTCTGCCTGAGATATACTGGCCTCTTCCCATGTATGTCTTTCAGATTTCAGCTCAAATATTATATCACTCGTAGCACTTACCGTAATGTTCCATTTATTTCTGTGGTTATTTCCTTAGCTTTTATGCTCCGTGTGCAAGAGGACCTGTCTGCTTTTGCTAACCTCTGGGACTACAGCCCCTCCTGTGCACCCCATCACATCCTAGGGGTTGAATTAATAACTAAAGGTGTCAGTGAGTACACGTCAGGGGTTGTGCCACTTGCATGGCAGCTATTATTATATTTTTCCAATGAATGCTGCCACTTGTAGGGTATGCTTGGAGCTCTAGGTTACAGACTGTCACCCGAGCCTGTTAAAAAGCCAGTGGATGAAATTCCCACCCCTTCTTCCCCCAGTGATATTAGGTAGCATTAGCATAAAGGTTTAGAGAGATTATATCTGCCCATTCCAATCCCAGCTTTTTCCTGCCATGATAACTTGCCTCAAGACATATGAAGTTACATGATTAACTGAGGAATCTCTGATACTTGAAGTTCTAGAGGGCTCTGTAGCCATGTCTTGGTTTCAGGATGAGTCCATTGTCCGTTTCTAATGCTTGGGCTCAACGTTTTCTTCTTTCCCTGACACTTCTCTTCCTACTTGCCAATCCCCCCACCCAGTTCCTAAGATGTTCAGGGTCTTGTGTGCCAGATAGATACACCTTCCCTTCTCAAGGTATCCAGTTAGCACCCAGGTTTTTGTATTAAATTAGCTGCCACCTAAGCTACTTGGGTCTGTTCCGAGAAGTACCTGGTTACGAGTTACTCTGTAAAAATGTCCTTGTCTTCCCTTTCCTGTGTCTAATCATGCCAGTTCCTTTTTAACCTTTTGTCATGGAATTCCTTAATTCCAGGAACTTGATTACTTTCTGTTTTCCTTGGCTTTTCTTGATGTGGAGAAACAATTCTAATTTTCAATTAAAATAATTTTCTTATATATGTATATATTCATTTTAAGTTTTGGAGTTTTAGACGAAGCTTTCTTGTTAGAGCTGTGGCTGAATCAAAAGCAACTTGTGATCGATGCAGGAGAAATGAAATCTGGTATTTAACGGGCAAACTTAAATAGTGCGTGTAAATTTCAACACAAAGGAAAAGAAAGAGTGGAAGGAGGAAGAGAAGAAAGGAGGCCATTGAAGCAGGATCTTAATGAAATCTATTCCTTTGGGACTGGGAGAAGTTTGTTGAAAATTTCATGTTAGTAAAACGTGCAAGCTTTCTTCTGTCCATGGATGATGAGTCATAAAAAGTGAAAAGCTGGTGAGTCACAAGGCACAATATAGTTATTTCTCTCATTTGATCTTCTTGACACATGTAAATAAAACTGTTAAAAGAATGCAAGTCTTCCATTACTATGTAGAAAAAAAAGCAAAAAGGGCTTTCAAATACAAACTGCCTTAGAGTTTTGACACGTCAGGTTCTCTAAATTCCATGGGGATGCTGTGTCACAAAAATTTTATTATGAACATTTTCAGTCATCCAGAAAAACTGAAGAAAGGCATGATGAAAACCACATTTTCTACACCTAGATTTGACAGTTGTTAACCTACTGGAATGTTTGCTTTATCTGCATATGAATATATGCATATTTTTCTAGGTCATTTGAAAATAAGTTGCAGATTTCAAGACAATACAACTCAAATTCTCAGCATGCTTACTTAGGAAAATATATTCTCCAATGCGACCTGAATGACATCATCGCACTGAAGAAAATTGCCATAATACCATTCAATGTATATTCCACATTCATAATTCCCCAATTGTTCAAGAAAGGTGCTTATAGCTATTTTTTGGCTCTACTGTTTTGCATTCCCACCAGCAGTGAATGAGAGTTCCTGTTGCTTCACATCTTCACCAGCATTTGATGTTGTCAGTGTTCTCTTGTTTAATAGGGGTATATTGGTATCTCACTGCTGTTTTAATTTGTATGTGATGTCGTTTCATGTGCTTATTTGCCATCTGTATACTTTCTGTGGTGAAGTAACTGTTAGGATCTTTGGCCCCTTTTTAATTGGGTTGCTTGTTGACTTATTACTGAGTTTTAGGAGTTCTTTATATATTTTGGATACCAGTCCTTTATCAGATATGTCTTTTGCAAATATTTTCTCCAAGTCTGTGGCTTGTCTTTTCATTCTCTTGACCTTGGCATTCACAGAGCATAAATTTTTAATTTTAATGAAGTCCCACTTATCAATTCTTTCTTTCATGGATCATGCCTTTGGAGTTGTGTCTAAAAGGTCATCACAAAACCCAAGGTCATTTAGATTTTCTCCAATGTTAATGTCTAGAAGCTTTATAGTTTCCTGTTTTACATTTAGGTCTGTGATCCATTTTGAGTTAATTTTTTTCCCAAGTTTATTAAGGAATAATTGACAGATATAATTGTACATATGTAAAGCATGCAGCATGATGATTTGATATACGTGTATTTCTTTTTTTGTGGTGAGAATGCTTAAGATCTACTCTCAGCAACTTTCAAGCATACATGCAATACTTTATTATTAACTATAGTCACCATGCTGTAGATTAGAGCCTTAGCACTTTTTCTTCTTACAACTGAAAGCTTGTACCCTTTGTTTTATGTCTCCTCATTTCCTCCTCTCCCCAGACCTGTGTCTAGATTCTCTCTCTCTCTCTCTCACTCTTTTTTTTTTTTTTTTTTTTTTTTTTTTTTTTTCTAAATGAGAGATTTTTTTTTTTTTTTTTTTTTTTTTTGCATGAGGATGTCCAGTTGTCCCAGTACCATTTGTTGAAAAGATTACCTTTTCTCCATAGTGTAGCCTCTGCCTCTTTGTCAAGAGTTGAGTCTCTTTCTGGGCTCTCTATTCTGCTCCTTTGGTCCATTTGTTTCTTCTTATGCCAAGGCACACTGTCTTGATTACTCTAGCTTTGTAGTAAGTGTTGAATTTGGGAGTCTCAGTCCTGCAAATTGGTTCTTCTGTAGAGTATCATGTGGGCTAGTCTGGATCTTTTGACTCTGTGTATAAACTTTAGGATCAACTTGTCAATATCCACAAAATAACTTGCTGAGATTTTGATTAAGATTTCATTGAATCTACATATCATTTTGGGAAGAACTGACATTTTGACAGTTTTGAGTCTTCCTATTTGAACATGGAATATCTTTCCATTGATTTAGTTCTTTGAGTTCTTTCATCAGAGTTTTGTAGTTTTCCTTATATACACCTTGTACATATTTTGTTAGATTTTTATCTAAGTATTTCATATTTGGGGTGCTAACATAAATTACATTGTGTTTTAAATTTCAAATTCCACTTGTTTGTTGCTGATACATAGGAAAACAATTGCTTTTTGTATATTAACCTATATCATGCAACCTTCCTATAATCACGTATAAGTTCTAGGGGTTATTTTGTTCATTCTTTCACATTTTCTACATAAACGATCGTGTCATCTGCAGACAGAGACAGTTTTATTTCTTCCTTCCAAAGCCATATACCGTTTATATCCTTTCCTTGTCTTTTTGCATTGGTAGGACTTTCAGTAAAATGTGAAAAGCATTGGTGAAGAGGGGTCATTCTTGCCTCAGTCCTTATCTTAGTGGGGAAGCTTTGGGTTTTTCACCATGAAGTGAGAGGTTAGCTATAGTTTCTTTCTTTTTTTTTTTGTAGATACGTTTTTACCAAGTTGTGGAAATTCCCCTCTGTTCTTAGTTTACTGAGTTTTTTTTTTGTTTTTTTTTTTGCGGTACGCGGGCCTCTCACTGTTGTGGCCTCTCCCGTTGCGGAGCACAGGCTCCGGACGCGTGGGCTCAGCGGCCATGGCTCATGGGCTCAGCCGCTCCGCGGCATGTGGGATCTTCCCGGACCGGGGCACGAACCCGTGTCCCCTGCATCGGCAGGCGGACTCTCAACCACTGCGCCACTAGGGAAGCCCGAGTTTTTTGTTTTTATCATGAATGGGTGTTGAATTTTGTCAAATGCTTTTTCTGCATCTAAAGATATATTCATGTGATTTTCTTCTTTAGCCTGGTGATGTGATGGGTTACTTTAATTGATTTTTTAATGTTGAACCAGCCTTGCGTACCTGGGTTAAATCCCAGTTGGTTGTGGTGTATAATTCTTTTTATACATTGTTGGTTTAAATTTGTTAATATTTTGTTTTGAGGATTTTTGCATCTCTATTCATGAAAATTATTGGTCTGTAGTTTTCTTGTAAAGTGTTTGTCTGGTTTTGGTTTTAAACTAATGTGGGCTTCAAAGAATAAATTAGGAAGTATTCCATCTGTTTTTATCTTCTGAAAGATATTGTAGGGAATTGGTATAATTTCTTCCTTAAATGTTTGTTAGAATTCACCAGTGAACCCATCTGGGCCTGGTGTTTTCTGTATTGAAATGTTATTAATTATTGATTCAATTTCTTTAATAGATATAGGCCTATCTAGATCGTCTGTTTCACCTTGTGTGCATTTTGGCAGACTGTGTCTTTCAAGGAATTGGCCCATTTCATCTAGGTTATCAAATTTGTAGGCAAGGAGGTGTTGGTTTTTTTTTTTTTTTTTTCGGTATGCGGGCCTCTCACTGTTGTGTACTCTCCCCTTGCGGAGCACAGACTCTGGATGTGAAGGCTCAGCGGCCATGGCTCACGGGCCCAGCTGCTCCACCGCATGTGGGATCCTCCCAGACCGGGGCACGAACCCATGTCCCCTGCATTGGCAGGTGGACTCTCAACCACTGCGCCACCAGGGAAGCCCAGGGAGTTGTTTATAGTATTCTCTTATTATTCTTTTTACGTCCATGGACTCTGTAGTGATGTCCCCTCTTTCTTTCTCTCATTAGTAATTTGTGTCCTTTATCTTTTTTTTTTTCTTAGTTAGCCTGGCTATTGGCTTATTGATTTTAATGATCTTTTCAAAGAATCAGCTTTTGGTTTCATTGATTTTCTCTACTGATTTCTTGTTTTAATACAATCCAATCCAATCAATACAATATTGATTTCTGCTTTATACGGATTACTTTTTTAAGTTGACAGAAGGAAGAACAAGTCTGGTATTTTAATTCTCTTGATTAAGGGTCTGAAGAAAGCTGTATCTCTATGAGGTGATTTATAAGACTGTGAAATTCTCTCAGGGATCAATGGACTATTTTATTGATCTGGACTCTCAATTCATAACGTTTTAAAATCTCTCTATTTCTTTCATTATGACACTTCACCTTTTGGCTATATAATCGTCAGCAATATCTTACCAATGTTTTATTTATTTTATTTTGTAAATTTATTTATCTTTTATGTATTTATTTTTGGCTGCGTTGGGTCTTTGTTACTGCACGTAGGCTTTCTCTAGTTGCGGCGAGCGGGGGCTACTCTTTGTTGCGGTGCTTGGGCTTCTCATTGTGGTGGCTTCTTTTGTTGTGGAGCAGAGGCTCTAGGTGCACGGGCTTCAGTAGTTGTGGCTCGCGGGCCCTAGAGCGCAGGCTCAGTAGTTGCGGCACACGGGCTTAGTTGCTCCGCGGCATGTGGGATCTTCCCGCACCAGGGCTCAAACCTGTGTCCCCTGTATTGGCAGGCGGATTCTTAACCACTGTGCCACCATGGAAGGCCCTTACCAATATTTTATAGACTTTTAATTCTTTAAATGTTTCTTTAGAATTAAACATATAACCAAACAGCTTACTTTCAATAGGCATTCAAGCCAGACTGAAGAGGTTTAGTCTAATTTATATTCTCCCCATCTTTGTATGAATTGCATTGCAGCTAATATTAGCATATTTATTTTCTCCATTTTCCATTTATTTATTTTAAACAATGCAAGAAAATGTAGTAAAGCATTCAGATCTGCAAACAAATACTATTATAATACAAAGAGGGTTGTTTTATGGAAAGTGAACGAACTGCTTGGTAGGCAGAGATGAATGGCAATGCTGGATATTTAGTTGCTGGATCAAGGTCTAAATTTGAAATAAGAAAAGTGGTTTAAGGTTAAGAGAGTAAAACTTGAGCTCTCATAAGACAACAGATGTGTGCTAGAAATAGCCTCCCTGGTGGTTTGGTTGACGAATAGAATCTTAAGTAGCCTGGCTGTTGGAAACAGAAAACACACATACACACACACACACCAGTTAAAGAATTTAGTCTCAGTCAGAGAGAGTGACATGTGTCACTGCTACTAGCAAGTTATACCACGTAGTTAGAGTCTGAACTTTGCATAGCTACCTGATGTGATCTAGCAGAGTCCTTCAAAGTTCTCTTCCCAACCTTCTACTCATTCATTGACTGAGAGGAGAGGCCAGTTGTGTTATAAAAAGTCCCACATGATGGAGTTGTCTGTTTTCTAGTAACGTCATTTACCTTGGTTCTCTCCCCCTTGTATTTCAGAAACACTAAAAGTTAGGTCTCAGGCAATACTGTTCATTTGAACTTTGTGTGTTGAAGATGTTCTATATATGTTGTTCAATGTGGTAACCATTGACCACAGGTATTTATTGAACACTTGAAATGTGGTTAGTACAACTAAGGAAATGAGTTTTTACTTGTATTTAATTAATTGAAATGTAAGTGTCAGAGCACATGTCTGGTGCTGTAATATTGGATAGCACAGTTCTGGGAGCTTGAATAAATTTGGGTTAAATATTTCAGTAGTAATGCCTCAGGGATCTCTAAATATGTTTTGCAATTTTAATGATTTTAGTTCTGTTCACCCTTAGGTGAACACCAGGGTTAAATTGATTAGCCACTAATATAAGGTAGCAGGTAGTGAATCAGACTATGTTTTTCGAGTACTTCTGCAGGTTTATAGCATAAGCCAGATAGAATCTTCAATCAAAACTGGGGGAAGATAAGGATTACGGAGAACTTTAGTGACCAAGGACATACTTGGAGTTTGCCTTTTGAGTGAGGAGATAGATTTTTGGAAAAGAACCAGGAAGAATACTTTTTCACCATCTTTAGTCCTGGGATTGGCTTCCGTTCTTCCCACTTTATCACACCTCCTTAATACATATTTACTGTGATGATAAGCAATGTTTCACTGATGACACAACTGCCTGATCCTGAATCATCAAAGCAAGGCTTATATAAATTTGTCACACCGTCCTTATTAAGGAAGAAGAAACTTACCAACAGGGATTGATGCAAAAATGACGTTGTCGGGCTTCCCTGGGGGTGCAGTGTTTGAGAGTCCGCCTGCAGATGCAGGGGACACGGGTTCGTGCCCCGGTCCGGGAAGATCCCACGTGCCGCGGAGCGGCTGGGCCCGTGAGCCATGGCCGCTGAGCCTGTGCGTCCGGAGCCTGTGCTCCGCAACGGGAGAGGCCACAACAGTGAGAGGCCCGCGTACCTCAAAAAAAAAAAAAAAAAAATGACGTTGTCTCATCTCCTGACTTAGAATAAATTAAACAAAACATCCCAGCATTAGATTATAGTTAACTAGTAGCTTTAAAGAGAGAAAGGCTTCTTTATAACCCAATCTAGTTGCATTGGCATAGATGTATTAATTTGCCATTACCTCTCATCCTCTAAAAGGCACAACTGCCTTCTTATTTTAGTTTTTTAACTCAGTTGTTCATCCATTATTTCTCGAGGAAACATAAGTGAACAACTTCTAGTATAAAGCATCACCCAGTGGGCATTCTGGTGGCTCCCTCCATGCTGTGAATCTTATACAAACTCTAGACTCCCCTGCCCACCTGATCACACCGCCCTTTGCGGTGTGTTAGTTCCTCCTCTGGCTTCTTCACAGGCCTTTCCAATCTTATCTTCGGGTGTACCTCACCCTCAGACTAGCACTGACCTAATTCTCACTCCTGACCGAGATTCTGACGCAGTCTCTTTAAGCGGGTCACAGTGCAGCTCTCTTGCTTGCTTTGACCTGTCGTAGTCTCTGTGCTAGAAAAGAGGTGCTAAGAGCAGGGAACAGTCCCTCCTCTCCTTGACTTGGAGGAGCTTTACTTTCCCCTGGCCAGGTGAGCAAAAGGGCTGAGCTGCAGGCTAGGTGCAAGGCCAGACGCAGGTGAGAGGACAGAGGCTTGGCTGTTTGCACGGCTGGGCTTCCTTCCACTGGCTGTGTGTGGCTTCATTAAGTGAAGAGTTAGCTGGGAAGAGGCACAGAGCTCCAGTGACAACGTCCAGATGAGCCCCAGAGAGTGGAGATTGTATTTGTTGGTGGTTAGAACAGACCCACGAGCCTGGAAGAGGAGTTCAGAGATGCAGCTCAATGGAGGGAGAGAACAAGGTCTCAGAGTGAAAAGAACAAGGTAGTGTCTGGAATTGGACCGCCTTGAGTTCCTCTTGTAACCCTGCCTCTTACTTACCATGTGATCTTAAGTCAAAGTCCTTAACCCTGTGTAACCCCAATTACTGCATCTGTAAGTTGGGGGTATGATTAACCCCTCAGAGGAAGGTGAAGATTACATGAGATGTGTCAGAAAGATCCTAGTGTAGTTACAGGCACAGAGCCAGAGCTTCATAACCATTTACTAGGAAAGGCTCACGAAGGGTGATTGACAGATGGCATTTGGGTGTAAAACACCTTATATATCCAACTTTAATCAGTGCTCCTACCTTCCTTTCCCCACTTCAGGACACCCCAAATGCTGCCCCCATATTTACTTGGATGCTGTGAGGGCCTGGCTCAGTTTGTGTTTCCCTGCATTCAACTTGACAGTTTGGCCCCTGAAACTGCAGCCTCTAATTTTCTTATTTGCAAAATTTCCCCGAAGCCTGTTATTCCAGCGCGTTACTGTTTCCTTATTAATTGTTCTTTAAACAATGAGTCCAGCCAAGTTTTCCCCAACTTCCAGATGTATTTTTCTGCAGTCACTAAAGTGTTATACTATGGCTGGGTAGATTCTAAGTGCCCACTAAAAAAGAGACTGTGTCTTGTCATTTTAACTGCTGTATCCCAGGCCTAGAATGGCGTGTGTTGCAGCCTAGGAACTTAATGCAATGGTACAAAATGTTTGGATGCATTTTCCATGAGAATATGCTCTGGCTTGTTTTTCTAGCGTTCTGGGCACCAGGCCCACTGCCATCCAGCCCCAAGGATCTCTGTTGGGGTGATGGCAGACTATCCTGAAATGGTTCCATTCTGTTTTTTTCCATCTCAGAATTGCAGTGTAGCTTCAGCAAACCTCCTGTCTACCTTCCCTCCTTTCTTAGAGCATTGCCCTCAGCCTGAATTCTAAGGCTGACTCTTCACGTGTTTAGAAGACACTGGACAGGGTCCCTGCCTGTGGGTGTCCCTGAGGCCAGGGGGCTCAGAGGTGCAAGTGGGACTCGCTCTACGGGGCGCATTGTGTGCCCCATGGGGGCAGGCTGTTGAGAAGTCCTTCTCTGGAAGTTTGAATCTGAGAGTGGGGCTATTTGATGAGCCCCACCCTAGGGGCTAAACCAGCAGACTGAGGAGCTGTCCATTCCCATCTCAGGAGGGAAAGGGAACCCACCCTGAGCATCATGAACTCCTCCCATATCCACTTGGCTGACCTTTGCTTGGTGATGTATGAGCCACCTTACTGTCCTCCACGCTGCCTGCCGCATTCTTGACGTCAAGGATGGTGTCCATCTTATGTCTTCTTTTCATTATCTAATGATGCCCGGCACATAGTCAAATACTAGCTGATGAAGGAATGAGTGAATCCAGCTATGTAAGCTGTCTGAGTCTTCGTCTCCTTGTCTGTGAAAATAGGTGGTAAGTACTTATGCCATATAATTTGAGAGCAAATTAAATGAGGTCAGACAATTTGAGGGTGTCGCATAAAACTTGCTCTTTTTCTCCTTTTGCCCAAGACATGTTGATTATTGCTGTTGCTAATCTCTTCTCAAAGAGTTTCTCAACCACTGGGCCTTTCTTCACATCTTAAGATCTCTTTCCAAGGGACCCTTCTCCTTAGAATTGCTTAGGAGTCAAGCTCACGTCCCCTTCTGAAATTTCCCTCTGTTCTGCTACATCTCGGATTCCCATCCTACGTCTCCTTCTCTTTATTAACTCCCTCCCTGAAAGAGATGCCCACACCGGCTGCTTCCTCTTTCTCCGGAGGCTCCTCCAGAACTGCTGCTAGGTTAAAGGACCTCAGTATTTTAGAGCCCCCGTGATGCTCCGGGAATCATGCAGGGTGAACTACGCTGCTGCATCCTCACCACCACTTACACGGAGGAGCTGAGGTGCAGACTGTGCCTTCAGGAGGCGGTGGAACTGGGATTCTGTGCTTTTCTCACTTCGTTTTGGCTTCAGAACTTGTTATAATGGATCTTTGCTCTATCTGAGAGCCCAGCACCGCCTTTCCTGCTGTAATCCTCTCTCATCCTCTTTGAATACCCTGATTCAACTGTCTCTCCCTTTTCTAACTCCTGGCTGGACCTGTCTCTCCTCTCTCACCACCCAGACCGTGCGGGTTCTGCCTTGAACTCTGATTATTGGATAATCGGCCTTTTCACCCCCATTAGATGTTAAGGAATTTGAAGCTAGTGAACCCCTCTTTTCTATTTCTCCTTCCTCCAATCTGTTTAGCAACAGAACCTGATAAAGGACATCCTAAATATGTGCTTTTTTGACCAAAAATTCAGGGACAGATCCTTCTGCTTAGGACTTTGCAATCTTCAGCTCTGTTTTTTTTTTTTTTTTTTTGCGATATGTGGGCCTCTCACTGTCGTGGCCTTTCCCGTTGCCGGACGCGCAAGCTCAGCGGCCACGGCTCACAGGCCCAGCCGCTACGCGGCATGTGGGATCCTCCCAGACCGGGGCACGAACCCGTATCCCCTGCATCGGCTCTCAACCACTGCGCCACCAGGGAGGCCCCCAGCTCTGTTTTTAACACAGAAGTAGGTGCTTGTGGGCTGGGTCACACGCAGTTTATTGTTATTTCTTACTCTCTCAGTTATTTTAATAATGTGATGTAAATGGTCTACCAGTAGTTAATTTTTGGATAAGTAGAACAAACTTTAGATCCGGACCACCCAGAACCACTGGAGAGGCTGTAGGTGAAATTCTCAGGCAGGGTGGCTGGGTAGTGACTTTGCCCAATCTAGGCCCACATCCAGATGTGCTCAGGATTCCCCCTCCTCTTTCTGCATTTTGACCCACCTATAGCTTCTTTACATCACATGCTGCTTCTGGTTAGATGGCTAAGTCCTTAGCATTTTCTAGGGAAATGCACCAACTTACTCATGAAATGGCACCAACTCCCTGTTTTTTCAAAGGAAGTTGAGTTAAAAATTCCTCTGTAGACAGTGGGAGAGAAGAGGTACTTGGATTGCATCAGGGGATGGGGTCCAGAGACTCACTCAGTTGCCCTGGGTTTCACACTGCCCACTTCTCCCCTGTGTCTGGGGCAGCATTCTAGGACCTACAGGCCCTCAGGAGGAGGCTTCAGAGCACACAGCTCTGTAGTTCTTCCCTGACTCTCATTGCAAATATGTGTTTAACAGTAAAACTGACTCCCTTGGAGATGAGTTAATTTATTGCAGAGCACTGGGGCCTTAATCCCCACCCTCTTGAATCCTTGAAAGAAGTTGGATGTAACTTGCTCTTCCAAACAGGAAAGCCTTCCTTCCGCAAAGTGACGAAACCAAGAATAAATGCAAAGAGGAATAGAAGAAATGTGTCGCCCCCAAGTAGTCTTTGGTGTATGAGAAAGTAGAAATCAGCGTACAGGACAAAAAATAATTAAAGTACTACATATATTTATATATTTTTCCTTTGTTTCTGGAAGTATTGACATTGGATGATATACTTTATTATTACTGTTATTGTTTGTATCTATCAAGCCAACCTTGGAAAATGAGCTCAGCTGGCCGTGAAGGTGACTCAGGTTTCTGAGAGACAGCCAGCAGCTCCATAATGGTCTGTGTCACTGGAGCAAGATGACAGCCACATGAGTCACGCTGCTCTAGGTGGGTGGTTATTAGCAACTCTCTCCGACCCTGGTGGTTGAATGAGAGAGAAGATCATTGTTGTTGAGTTGCTGGTTCTGAGAAGGTTCGGGGAACAAGGTCATTGTAACCATCACTTACAGAAGGGGTCAGGCCTGGGCGTGGATCCCAACACCATCACAGTTGGCTGTGAGGTCCTGGAGTGACTTAGACTTTTGAGGTCTGAACTTTATCTTTTGTTGAGTAGAATAATCTTTACTCATTTCTTAGGGTTCTCTTGAGGATTAAGTGAGGTGTGTGTAGAAATAGGGTGTTTGTTAACGTTTCATTTGCATATACCTTAACAGGAGTTCAAAAAGCAAGAGAGGGTCACAAGCCAGTTCTGAAGCCAGCTTTAACTGATTTGTCTGGTAATTTCCATATGTATACTCTGCCTTTATCACATCACACTGCTGTTCAAATCCTTTTCATTTAGTTCCTTATTTGCAAAAAGTCAAAATCTCCAAATTGAAAGGAACCTCTCCTGATATTTGACTTTATTTCCTTTTTACAAATGAGAATTGATATCCCAGAGAGTAAGCGTTCCTTGGGGAACAAGGATGTGTCCCCTGCACCTGGACACTCATGCTTCATGGTGAGTACTTAGTATCCTGCAGATCTGACCTGCCTTTGCAGTGTCACCCAGACTCCTCTCAGCTCTAAGTAATAGTAGACTTGACCAAAGGTGGTGGCTTCAGCTGCTACTTAATGATAGCATTACCTGGGGCTAATGAGTTCTTCACTTTTATTTTTCCTTCATACTTAAAAAAAGGGATCAACTCTCTGTTTTCCAAATAAAGTTATTCTTTGCCATCCTTAGCTAAGGTCTTCGTGCTTCATGTCACAATATGATGACCAAGGCTCCAAACGTTACATCTGTGTTCAGGGAGGAGGGAATGGGAAGGTCAGCCCCAACCATTCACCTCCCTTGTCAGTTCCTTTATGACAAAGACAAAAAAATCTTTCCCGAAGCCTCGTAGAAAATTTCTTCTTTTATTTCATTAGCCAAAGCAAGGTGGCATGGCTGTTTTTTTTTTTTTGTTTTTTTTTTGCGATATGTGGGCCTCTCACTGTCGTGGCCTCTCCCGTTGCAGAGCACAGGCTCCGGACGCGCAGGCTCAGCGGCCATGGCTCACGGGCCCAGCCGCTCCGCGGCACGTGGGA
>NW_006791731.1:4711201-4738325 GCF_000442215.2 Lipotes vexillifer
GGCACGTGGGATCCTCCCGGACCGGGGCACGAACCCGCATCCCCTGCATGGGCAGGCGGACTCTCAACCACTGCGCCACCAGGGAGGCCCCATGGCTGTTTTAACTAGAGGTTAAATCTGGAGAGGGAAATATCTGTCTTATCTTCCCGAGCCTTTACAGACAGAGGCAGGCATGAGTGGAGACGACTGGGAATGAATGGCTCTTGGCTTACACAGCAAGTAGCTTCTGTCTGCTGGGGTTAATACCCTGGTCGTGGGAATTGGCTCATGTGCTTTTACCATGTCCTTTTCTCCCCTCCACTTCCAGGGGTGGGTGTGTTTCACCCTCTAGGCTTGTGTTTCGGACTAAGAAGGAAGGCTCCCAGGACTGTGGGTGTCTTGGGCATAGCAACATGGCACTGAGCTGTCATTCTCATGGGCTTCAAACCAGACAGGCCATGGAAGCTTCCATTTCTGGGTCCACTGCTAACTGGCTGTGTGCCTCCGAACAAGTCATATCCCTGATCTGTGAAATCTCGGTGATGCCTTTGTCTCATAGTGTGGCTGGGAGGAAGAAATGTGATAATGAATGGAAGGTGCTCAGCACAGGAGCCCCACTTACCTGAGTGCTTCAACTTCGGATAAATCAAAGAATGATAATTAATACTTACAGGATGCCTCCTAGGAGCCCAGCCCCATTCAAAGTGTTTTTGCAGCCGTTAAATCAGTTAATGTGCAAAACAGACTCAGGAGGAAGACTCCCTTATTACATTCGTTTTACCGCTGAAGGAACAGAGCACAGACATACGAAATAACCACCTCAGTTTACCTGGGATTCAAGCCAAGGTCATCTGGATCCAGCCCCCAGGTCCAGTAACAATGCAAAAATGATGCATAGACTTTCACTGGGAGCCTGGTTACTATTTCTCCAGTTCTCTTTGCTCTGTGTTGGAAGAGGAGACGGGAAAACCTGAGCTTTCAGAATATAAATGCTTTGACCGTAGGATGCTGGGGACCCGTCTGCTGGGCATCTGCGCCCTACTTAGCTGGGATTTGTATCTGAGTCTGCTCACAGCTGAGGTTCAGGGTGCAGTTCTCCTTGAAAAGGACTGGAGAGGGTGAGACTGACCGTGTGCATCACAGCCTTCCTAATCTGAGTATTGTATCTGCACAGCCTGTGCCTTCCATGATCACGCTGGTCCTTAAGGAGATTGTTAAGAACTTCATCGTTGTTGATAAACTGAAAGCGACCCTCTCTGGCTGCAGCCTGGGCAAGAAATTGGAGGATTTTTTGCAGTGCCTTTTCAACTTGGTGATTTCAAGGTCCTGCCATCCTGGATGTTGATGACTCTCCCTGACATTGAAGCCCTCTGCCTGCCTCCTGCCAGATCCCCACTGCTGTTTCTGCCTTGTTTTTCTGGCTTTTTCCTCTCGTAGCATTTTGGCTATTGTGAGAAGTGGTTCTGCAACAATATCAACAAATTCCCTTAATGCTTGAGCACTGGAGCTTTTGGAGCCTGCTGATGTTAATGGCAAAATAGCTGGAGTCCTGTAATGTCTTTCTTGGATTGTTCCATCAGTTACGATTTCTGCTGAGTCCCTATTATTCTCCATCACAAAATTTCACAGCCACTGTGGTCATGAGTTTCCTCAATTCCTTTTGCTCCAGGCAGATTGTGTGTTGGGGGTGCTTTGTGGATTCAGAAGCCAAGACTTTGTTGTATTTTCCTGGGCTTCTCTCTGTAAGAAATTCCCACACCCATGCACTGTGTGGCCACCAGTACATGCTGGCAATCTTGCAAGCCAGAAATCCCTCATTTCGTTTTTCCTTTGCTTCAACTAGTCATATGCTGGCAGAAAAGTCACCATTTGCTACTTTCTCTGAACTCAGTATAACTTGTAAAACAGCAGAGAATTAAACGAGCCCCTATATCAGGGGTTGGCAAACAATTTCTGTAAATGGCTAGATAGATGGTCAGTCTTTGGGGTACTCAGGCCATAGGATGCTGTCACAAGTAGTCAGCGCTGCTCTCGTAGTGAGAAAGCAGCCTTAGATGATATATACATGAATGGCTGTGACTGTGTGCCAATAAAGCTTTATTTATACAGACAGGCTGTGGGCATGAAATCCTCTGGACACGTCTACTGTCTACTTACTCCCATTTCCAGGAAATCCTTTCCAGAGTCTTTTCCTGTTCCCTCCTTCCCACAGTGACCTTGACCATTGTATTTTGGGCCATAATCCTTTCATCTGGATTATATTGTGTAAGATTCTCAGATCCCCATCTTTTAATCTGTCATTCAGACTCCTGTCAGAGTGCATTCACTTCTGAGTCTGTTCATTTAGTCGTTCAATACATATTGAGTTCCTACCATGTGACAGGCTGCCATTATGCCATTTGGAAGCTAAGGCTTCAAAGGTAAACAGGAAAAGGCATGGTCTCTACTTTCATGGAGCTTATAGTTTAGTGAGGAAACCTATAATAAGTGAGCCATTTTATGCTCATAAGAGTGTATAATTTATTTAGTTATTTATTTGGTTGTGCTGGGTCTCGGTTGCAGCAGACAGGCTCCTTAGTTGCGCCTCATATGCTCCTTAGTTGTGGCATGCTAACTCTTAGTTGAGGCATGCATGTGGGATCTAGTTCCCTGACCAGGGATCGAACCTGGGCTCCCTGCATTGGGAACGTAGAGTCTTATCCACTGCACCAGCACGGAAGTCCCAAGACTGTATAATTTTTATATAAAATTGATGATTATTGTAAATACTATAAAGCGTAACAGTTGGTGAAGATTGTTATAAAAGGAAATATGAATCTCTGCTTAGAACCCTCCAGTGGCCCCAACAATGCCATCGACTTCACATAAACAAGAATCACCTGGGCCTCTGGTAACACCAGAGCTGTTCATTGCCCTTCCTCCATGTTGATTTATTGAGCCTCGTTTATTACTTTGCTAGTCCTGCCATGACAAAATACCACATACCAGGTGGCTTAAACCACAGACATTTGTTTTCTTACAGTTCTGGAGGATGAAATCCCAAGATCAAGGTGTCAGCAAGGTTGGTATCGTCTGCCTCTCTCCTTAGCTTGCAGACGGCTGTCTTCTCCCTGTGTCCTCACAGGTCTTTCCTCTGTGTGCTTGCTTCTGGTATCTCTTCTTGCAAGTCTGTTCTTATAAGGATATCAGTCAGATTGGATTAGAGCCCACCCTAATGGCCCCATTTAACTTAATCACCTCTTTGAAGGCCCCCTCTCCAAATAAATTCACATGCTGAAATACTAGAGGTTAGGGTTTCAATATGTGAATTTTGGGGGTTATCTAAAAATAAATACCATAAACAAGGTGGCTTATCAGCAACAGAAACTTATTTCTCACTCTTCTGGAGGCTGGAAGTCCAAGATCATGGTGCCTGTGTTGTCGAGTTCTGGTGAGATTTCTCTTCTGAGTTGCAGATAGCTGACTTCTCATTGTACCTCACCTGGTGGAAAGAGAGCTCTGGGTTCCTCATTCCCTTGTCAGGACACTGATCCCATTGTGGGGGCCCCACCCCCATGACCTCAGCCAAACCTAATTACCTCCCCCAAACCCCACCTCCAAATACAAACCGTGGGAGACTTCCCTCATGGTCCAGTGGGTAAGAATCCACGCTCCCAATGCAGGGGGGCCTGGATTCCATCCCTGGTCGGGAAACTAGATCCCGCACGCATGCTGCAACTAAGAGTCTGCGTGCCTGAACTAAGAAGCCCGCATGCTGCAGCTGAAAAGATCTCACATGCCACAACTAAAAACATGCTGCAACGAAGATCCCGCATGCTGCAACCAAGACCTGGCACAGCCTAAATAAACAAACAAACAAACAAACAAATACATCACACTGTGGATTAGGCTTCAACATATGAATTTTGAGGGGACACAAACATTCAGTACATGTTTGGGGGACACGATATAGACCACAGCTCCTCAGAAAGGGCTCAGGATCTGAACCTTAATGCCATTGAGAGACTCTGGCTAGACAACATGGTGAGGACGATCCCGGTGTGGCCATCACCAGTACAGTGAGCAGAACCTCCATCTTCTCACCCTTCCCCACATCTTTGAGCCCCTGCCTCCCTCCTTACATCTGGGCATACATACACCCTCCACCCTTTTCCCTTTCGTCTGGTTCCCAGTCCCTTTCCAAGGTCCAACACGGACACTTGGCTTCAATCCCCTCTCCTTTCTAGAGACATTATGGCTATTCTTTTTATTACACTGTACTTTAAATTCTACAAAAGCTTCCTTTTTGTTCCTTTTATTTTTCCTTTGACATCTTCTTGGTGTCCCAGTTTTATTCTCCCCAAAGCTTCCTGGAATGAGTTTCCTGGGCCTTCATTTGTTTCATCTTTCCATGTCAGAGATGAGAGAAAGGGGGGGGGGCGGTGATTCAAGGAAGGGAGTGTGGCTTATGTCTACACCACCCAGCTTCCCCTTCATCTTGCTGAGTACTGATCTATATGTACAGCATCACTCTTACAACATGAACATCCTTTTCATCCTCTCTTTGATAGGGAAATATGTGCTTTTAAAGAGCTTCAAGGGCATATGGGGAACCACTTTTTGGTGTATGTTCTAGAGAAGATGAAGGCTAGAAAGGCTTTAAAATGATCTTGTTTTTCCAGCTGGTACATAGTTATTACCTAGGAGTTGGTGGAGCTGCTCCTAGGAGACCCAGATAAACCCACTACTCACAAGTCCATGACCGTGGGGATGGAGGCTGCCCGTTTAAGTGCTAGGAGATGCCATCTCCCTAGGCCGAGCGCATGGGTTGAATAGAAGTAGCAACCCAGAAAGGCTACACCTTGTCTTAACCTTGCAGTCTCTCGGTGAGATGCTTTTCTCCCAGCTCCCTTCACTGTCTTGAGAAATGCCCTTGTTTTTGGCAAAGTGGAAATCTGCAGTTCAAAGATACAAAGGATTAGGAAGATTACCTGGCTTTGTGGATCACAATTAGCAGTTAGTTCATTCTGACGAATGAAAGGTAAGCGAAGGGAGAGCATTTCAGTTCCATGCCCAATGATGTGCATGAGGGTTTAAAATATAAATCTGGAGACTTTCACGGTTTTGTTGCATTTGGGGTATTTTGTAGATTTTGTAGCTCAAACCGTAACACAGGAGACACCCACTGAATCCTGGCTTTCTTTCATATGTGGGATGCCATTGTGTTGTTGACTCATTTATGCATCCTTTCGACATACATTTACTGAGCCCCTACTATGGGCCAGTATAATATTTGATCCTCGTACAGTTTTTTGAGTAGATGATGTATTTCCCCCATCTTATAGAGATAGAAATTGAGGCTCAGAGAAATCACGCGCGAGGGCAAACAGTTTGTAAGTTGTGGAGCTGGCATATGGATGGGCGTTATCTGACTCCAGAGCCTGCGTACATAACTACCGTTCTTGGCCTCCCCAACAATCCATCATGACTCAGCCCACACAACTGTCATCCACACTGCGAATTATGGATTCAGTTGGATACTCAGAGACTGTGTCCATAGCAGTGATCCTCCCTTGGTTGCATCCTTTGTCTTTCCATTCTTTCACTCACCCGTCCATCTATCCGTCCATCCACCCATCCACCCACCTACCCATCCATTCACTAGGACAATAATGTCAGACAAGAAGAAGCAGAATCAGCATTTAGACGTAGTTGGTCTGTGGCGCTTAACTATTTCTCCCTTCTTTAGTTGCCTCATCTGTAAAATGGGGATAATAATAATAATAACCACCTACCTCTTAGGTTTGTTGTGAGGATTAAATGAAGTGATACATGTAAAGCTCCTAGAACAGTGACTGGCAGTTTGTAATTGTTATTATATCTATTTTTTATTAGTTATACTATTTATATTTATTACTATTATTTATTATTATTTCAACTATATTATACTCAATTTCACATGATTGGCTGAAGCCGATTAAGAGAGTCTGTCAGACCAACCACTTGGAGTTTATGGAATATGAGACCCTGGTTACTTTGGACTGAAATCTGACAGTCATGCCGACCACAGTCCCATGGTTCTCCCGTCCATGGTCACCAGATTTGCTGAGCAAACAGGCAGAGCCAACATAACTGATCGGGGGACATATTTAACCCCCAAAGCACTTCAAAAGGACCTGTGTACCAACAGCTCTGTTTCTGTTGGATCTGAAGCAGTCTTAATTCTACGTTACAGTAGATCTCCGAAGGACTTCCTCTTTCCGAAGGTCACACAATTACACCTAGTTCCCACATTTATACCCTGAATGGTTTGGGCAAAACATTCAATGAAGCTGAGACCCAGTTTTCTCATTTTGGACTCAGTACTCATCTGGTTTCTTAGATTTAAGTGAGATTATTCATTGACTCAACCTCTTTATTGAATGTCTACTACATGTCCAGCCCTGGGTGAGGGCTAATAATACAAAGGCCAGAAAGGGTGGGTGGAGTTCTTGTTTTTGTGAAGATTACAGTCTTGTGGGGAGCACAGGCTGTGTATGGCACCTGTAGCAGAGTCCCTGGCACATAGTAGGTCCACGGTAATGAGTTGTCCTCACCCCGCTGATTCCAGGGTCCGCGATGCTCTTTGTTCATGAGGGCACAATAGCATCAGAGTGAGCCTTCTCCAGTGAACTTAATCTGTGGGTACGAGGATCCTTTTCTTTTTATTGTTAAGTGTTGAGTGAGAGAGGAAGAAAGTGTGCAGAGTCAGACCGTAGCACTTGTCCTGGTTCTGCACTATTTGCTTGATCATATCAAGACCATTTTATAATATGTTTGACCTCGGTCTCTTCCTCTGTTTAATGAGGTGGTTCAGACAGATAAACTCTCTGGTCCACTCCAGAGGAAGATGCTGGAATTTGACCACCATTTTGTAACTCCTGCCAGGGGAACTAACACCGTAAATCCTTCAAAAGCCATCATTCAAGGGAGGCATAGAGGGCAGTTATTTTCCATTTGATGGATGAAGGAGAAAATGGGACAGTGAAACATGGCTGTGTTCCAGTAATCCACTTTCCCTCTAGCTCAGCCCATTTCTTGGCCAGGAGAATTGGCCTTTGAAGGGAAGCTTGACCAACTCAGTGGCTTAAACAATTAGGCTGCTTGTCACGGAGGGATTCTCAACATCATTCCTGCCATTTTAAAAGCAGTGGACTTAAAAGGAACTATCCTGCCATTACTTTTCCTTTCTCCTGCCTGAGCAGAGTTGTTCTGCTCTTCCACCACCTGTCTGGACTAACTCAGCATCCACCCCAGGTCTTGAAGTTGGGACTCACGTGTCCTGGGCATCGCTCTACCGTCTGCATTACCCTGGAAGAAACCACTTACCCTCTCTGGGATTCAGATTCTCTTTTAGTGAAATGAGGAGAGTGTAACGTTGCCAAGAGAACGGTGAAGATCCTCATACATTTATGTAGATTAGTGAATTTAGTTTGTACCTCACCTGATGGAGACAGTACTGCTGTTATCACCACCGTACAGATACTAAAACTGTGGCCCATAGAGTTTAAGTCAATTGGCAAATGTCACAGGGCTAATGTGTGCTGAGTGCTGTCAGCTGAACCCAGGCAGTCTGGCTCCAGAGCCTGCTCTCTGATCCACTGCACTCCACTGCTTCTAAGAGCGGCACAAGGACCCTGCTCATCCCAAGGAGTAACCTTGACCGTGGACCCTGCTCGTTAGCATAAGGAGGTCCTCTCTGAACTGATCTTCACCATTCTGCTAATTGAGTAAATCCCAGACTACAGGGAGAAGCTCCTTTGGTTTGTGGAGCTGAGAGGTCCTGGGGACAACAAGAACAGAGGATAAATGAAGGGCATCGTTTTGCTAGTTTTATTTTTATTTTAATTTTTTTCACTTTGATCTAAGTGGGAGAAGGGGGAGCAGTAGAAGGCAAGAATTAATTAGGGGCCCTACAAGAAATATGCATCTGTAAACGATAGGTATTCTGTAGAGGGCATATCTGTTACTAACCTCTCAGCACTATCCCAGAATAATCATCTGTTCGTAACGTGGCTTTTTCACGTGTTGGATTCTAAATGTGGGGGAAGGAGGGCTGTGTGCCCATGGTGGCCATGGAGGGTGAGGGTATGGAGATAACGAAATCAGGCCCGGGAGTTCCTTGGCTTCCTGTATGGCGGACTTGCATCTTTCTCTGTCTCATTTTTAAGTTCTAACTTAAGTCCTTGTGGTGGATAGCCTCCATGATGGCCCCAGTGATCCCACCTCCTGATATCCTACTCATGTGCTTATGGAGCCTTCTCCCACACTGACCTGTGGAACCACTAGGATATGGCAGAAATTATAGAGCTTAACTTCTAAGGGGGGGTCATAAAAGACATTGTAACTTCCTCTCTTGGATCATTTGTTCTGGGAAAAACCAACCGCCATATCATAAGGACACTTGAATTTTCCTGTATGGAGGCAAGTGGGAGAAAACTAAGGCCTCCTACCAGTAACCAGCACTGACTTGCCAGTTATGTGAGTGAACCATCGTGGACATGGGTTCTTTAGCACCAGGTGAGCCTTGAGATGACCACAGCCATAAATGACACCTTGGCTACAACTTCATGAGGGATCCTGACCAGAACAATCTAGCTAACCTATTCCTCAATTCCGGGTCTGCAGAAACTTAGATAATAAGTATTTGTTGTTTTGAAGATGCTCAATCTTGAGGTGATTTGTTATTCCACGTTGATAACTAATACTGTCCTCTTCACTGTGATGGAGAACAGGGCCCGAAGGATTTCTGTTTAGAAGATGAAGGCCAATGTCACCTTTCTGTCTCTCAGCTGCAGTCACATTGAACCTTCCTGAGCTTTTCTTCCTCCTTTTTAATCTGTAGACTATGGTCATCTCTACTTTCAAAGGTAGATTGGTGTGGATGAAATAAGAAATTGTGGGGCTTCCCTGGTGGCGCAGTGGTTGAGAGCCCGCCTGCCCATGCAGGGGACACGGGTTCGTGTCCCGGTCCGGGAGGATCCCACATGCCGCGGAGCGGCTGGGCCCGTGAGCCATGGCCGCTGAGCCTGCGCGTCCGGAGCCTGTGCTCCGCAACGGGAGAGGCCACAACAGTGAG
The DNA here is from genome assembly GCF_000442215.2 of Lipotes vexillifer. Taxonomy (NCBI): domain Eukaryota; kingdom Metazoa; phylum Chordata; class Mammalia; order Artiodactyla; family Lipotidae; genus Lipotes; species Lipotes vexillifer. The sequence goes on from NW_006791731.1 coordinate 4,720,278, forward strand.
AGGCCCGCGTACCGCAAAAAAAAAAAAAAAAAAAAAAAAAAAAAAAAAAAAAAAAAAAAAAAAAAAAAAAAAAAAGAAATTGTGGATTGTATTATGATAGAATTCCCATTGTATTTATGATGTTTATGCCTACAAAATGATAATTTCTTTTTCAAATAGCATTACTTTTTTCTGTTTAAATGCAATTTATATCTCAGCCTTCCTCCAGGTCAGCCCCAGTCCCTTTATGGCCCTTTGGATCAGGTCAGTTTCCCTAGCGTGGTCGTCTCTGTGGCTTGCACTTGTCTTTTACTCCACTTAATACAATTGAGTGAATTAATTTTTTGTGTGAAGAGCAGTTGAATGCCTTTCTTACCCAGGAGACTGTAAACTCTTGTTCATCGTATATCCTTAATGCTCGGCACGTATCCAATACTCAGGTAATAACTTTGTCCTGTGGGTAAACTGGGGCCTCCTGTGACCTCAATTTATTTACAGTAAATGTATTAGATGATTGTTGAAAAGAAATGGCAATGGGCAATACCAACAACATAGTGGAAAAAATTGAAATATGAGAAAATCTCCCCAAAGAAAACAAAGATGGGTGTGTGGAAGGGGGTTCTCTCTTGAAGGATAGGGAATCCTCTTTAAAACACTCATTTTCTCTCTGCTCATCTCAGCCATCTCCAGGCAAACAGTGACTATCTCCCAAGAACTTTCTCTCTGATTCCTAGTTCCCTTCCCTTAACCATCCATACACCCAACCCAAGTAGATTTTGCCTTCTCTGGCCTCCCTCCCCAGCTTTTGTCCTTTGTTATATGTCTTCTCCACTTCCCTGTTTCTTCCTGGGATTGGTTCAGATTTAGCTCAATAAATCTGATCTCAGGAGAAGACTCAGCGAGCAAGGCTCTTTCACCCTCGGCAGGTGCAGGAAACCTTGGGAAAGAGACTCAGAGGCTGCTGCTGTTACTGAACTCAGGTCTGGTTGCTTGCTCCTTGCTCGAAAATCAATACCCGAGAGAGAGGCAGGCGTTGGTAGAAAGGAAAGTTGCTTTTAATTAGAATGCTGGCAATCTGGGGTGACGGTGGGTGGTGGACTCAGATGAAGGTTTTGTTTGGCCACGAAAGGGAAAAAGGGAAGTAATCTCAGTTAGTTATTAAGATAGGGGGTCAGAGTTGTCACTGTCCCCCAGTGTGTGCAGGCTTGTCGATTTTTTGTGATCTTTCCTTAGATGCTGTCTTGTTCACACAGTTTGTTCCACGAGGTTACTGAAGGGGAAGCCAGGGAAGAGATCTGGTCATCTGCTACTTATTCTTTGTCTCTACATTTTGATCTATGGAAAGAACCAACAGGTTAGGCAAGGTATTGTGTGATCAAAAGATTTGAAAGGGGTGCTTGGGCTGGAGATGAGTAGAGCATGGGGGTGCCTGGTTTAAGGTTAGTGACAAGACCAAAGGGGTCTCCTGCAGAGTGTTCTTTCCTGCCAAAAGCTGCTCACACAGTCACTTTAGTAAGAACGTGTTCTGTTGAGTATTGACCTTCAGAATAGTTCCCCAGCACCCTACCCTTGCCTTTCGTTGTCTTCATAGAACATGGATATCACCTGACATTATGTTTCTTTGTTGTTATTTTGGTTATTGTCACTGTCTCTTCCCAACAAGGGGGTTCCACGCTCCGTGTGTCATTTGTGTCCACTGTTCTATTTTTAGAGCCTAGAGCAGTCCTGGCCCATAGTCAGTGTTTAGTTAATACTTGCTGAATGAATTGATATAATGAGTGAGAGTTGTGAAAATGAAGATGTCTTGGATTGACCAATTAACAGCTTTATTTGTGTGAGTTCTGCCTTCCAGGTTTGATGTGAGATTTTTAGAAGATCACACAATGTCTCTGTTTTTTAAAAAAATTTATTTATTATAAATTTATTTATTTATTTTTGGCTGCATTGGGTCTTCGTTGCTGTGTGCGGCCTTTCTCTAGTCGCAGCGAGCTGGGGCTACTCTTTATAGCAGGGGGTGGGCTTCTCATTGCGGTGGCTTCTCTTGTTGCGGAGCACGGGCTCTAGGTGCACAGGCTTCAGTAGTTGTGGCACGCAGGCTGAGTAGTTGTGACTCGCGGGCTCTAGAGCGCAGGCTCAGTAGTTGTGGTGCAAGGGCTTAGTTGCTCCACGGCATATGAGATTTTCCTGGACCAGGGCTTGAACCCGTGTCCCCTGCATTGGCAGGTGGATTCTTAACCACTGTGCCACCAGGAAAGTCCTGTTTGTTTTTTTTGCTTTTTATTTCCTATTTTTGTTCCTTAGATTGAAAGGCCTAGACATTTAAGTGCATCCCATGTAGTACTGACTCAGTGAATTCAATTGGTATTTCCTGGCTCCTTTTTGGAGAACTTCTTTGGAACCAGTATGACCTGGTAAGATAAATAAATAAGTAAGTAAGTAAGTAAGTAAGTAAATAAATAAATAAATAAATAAGTTATTTGAGTCAGATAAACTAGATTTCAAATTGTGTCTCATCACTTATTAGTTCTGGAACAGTAGTTTCCTGTTTTATTGTTACTTCACTCATGTGATGAGAAATGAGGCTTTTACTTTCCCGAATTCTGGCAGATCATGGACTTTATTTCTCCACCTCATACCACACCACAAACACGCGGTTCTGTATAGACATAGGACCTAGTGGGGTTGTTACTGTCCACTTAATGCAAGCCTTAGGAAGAGTCCTGACTCATCATCAGGAGAAGCTGCCCTCCGGCTATAACCCACTAACTTAATTAAAGGTAAACCATCCTCAAGGTAAACCATGAGATGCAGGCATGTTTTCCTGAGAACCATTGCCTAGTTCTTTGTGATTTGTCAGTGGCAATGCATTAAAATCGATCCATTTCCCAAACTCCATTGCTGTTGTTTTCTCATCAAATTATAGACCCAGCTACAGTGCATCTGCCCTTCCCCCTGGGAGTGGGAACTCGCTTGCACAGCAAGCTCTTTGACACAATATGGTTTGCTTGGAATTCATTACTCCAGGGACTTGGTGAATTGAAGATCTATTACTTTTTACATTTTGCTTTCTGTGGAGTGCCTGGCATAAAGTTCTGGCTACCCTCCAGAATCATTTTGATTGTTTTTGTCTCTCTCTTTCTCTGTCTCTCTCCATACACACACACACACACACACACACACACACACACACACGCACACACATCCTTTTTAATTTTATTTTTTTAGCTTTGTTTTCTTTTTTCCTATATGTTTGGTGGTGGAGATTAAGTGGAGATAATATAATAGAAAGATATATCAATTCTAGGTCCGAAAGATAGAACCTGAGTCCCAGCTACATACAATCATTGCTATTTTTAATTTATTTTTTATTATTATTATTTTTTGCGGTATGCGGGCCTCTCACCGTTGTGGCCTCTCCCGTTGCGGAGCACAGGCTCCGGACGCACAGGCTCAGCGGCCATGGCTCACGGGCCCAGCCGCTCCGCGGCATGTGGGATCTTCCTGGACCGGGGCACGAACCCGTGTCCCCTACATCGGCAGGCGGACTCCCAACCACTGCGCCACCAGGGAAGCCCCAGTCATTGCTATTTTAAAACCCGTTGAAAAGGGATGATAAATAGCATCTACGTGAGGGATGTTGTATGTGTCTGGCACATGGTAGGTGCTCAGTAAATCTGTGTTGAACAAATGAAATATTAAACACAGAAACACACACAGTGTGACCTTTAAAGAGATGTTCAACTGTCAACAGTTACAATTTCCATCTTCTTGTTCACATTAAACCTGATTATTTTAAAGTGAGAAACCCTAGACTAAGACTAAAAACTGTTGGATTCTAGTCATGCGACGCTATGTGAAGGTATTGGTGTAGATATTGAATAAAGCAGCAAACAAAATTCTTGCTCTCATAGGGTATACTTGCTAGTGGGGTCAAAGAATAAAAAAAAAAATAAGCCAATAGTGTGTCAGGCTGTGCTCAGTGCAATGTGTTAAGTTCTTTGCATAGTAATAATGGTGATGGGTAATAGCTGAAGAGTCCCAGTCGAGTCTGAATCCAACCAAATGCCCCCATTCAGAGTGTCCGTGTCCCACTTCTTCCCAATTAAATGGTCTAAGGTTCACATGAGAGATTTGGTGAGTGTGCGACTTCAGCATTCCTTGCAATTGTGCAAGCTGTATAAATAAAATTTAGTTCTGAGTTTTAGTGGTATCTGCTCTGTGGCTACAAGTAATAAGAGCTTCTTTTAAGGCTACCGCAGAAGCATTCTTGTTCTCTGGTCAGAGGTGAGCTGATACGACAATTTGAAGCCTGCATCTTGTTATTTTCTTCCTGTTGTTTGTGCAGTGCAGTGAGAAGTGTCCATCCCACTCAGTGGCCTTGTAGTTACCATTAACATTGTAACCCGGTTTAGCAGCTACTTGGCACTTGCTGGAATAGGAACTTTCTCCAAAGAATGCACAGGCAACAAATGAATTAATTGTCGTACCACTTCTTGCCATGGATTATCAGTATCCCAATTTTCATTGATAAGGAATTCAGTACAACATTCAGATCTAAAGACATGAATAAACCAGTCTTTGAATCCTGTCTTTGAGGATGTGCTTCCTTGTAGCGCTTCTGGTACCAAGCAAAGTAGTCCTCAAAGCCCAATCAGAAAAACAGAATCAAGAGTAGCTATTTCAGGGCTTCCCTGGTGGCGCAGTGATTGAGAGTCCGCCTGCCGATGCAGGGGACACGGGTTCGTGCCCCGGTCCGGGAAGATCCCACTTGCCGCGGAGCGGCCGGGCCCGTGAGCCATGGCCGCTGAGCCTGCGCGTCCGGAGCCTGTGCTCCGCAGCGGGAGAGGACACGACAGTGAGAGGCCCGCGTACCACAAAAAAAAAAAAAAAAAAAAAAAAAAAGAGTAGCTATTTCAAACAGAGGATATTTAATATAAGGAATTGATTATATAAGTATGGGAAGGCTGACAGAGCAAGAAGGGGACATTGAGATGACTTCACAGTTAATGATGAATAATTAAGATTATTAATGATTATTAATGACTCAGTGATCCGTACTGCTGTAAGAAGAGGCAGTGATTGCTAGGGCTGAGGAACTGAAAGGAATAATTGGAGTCCCTAGAATTTAATAACTCAGATCTCTAGGCGAAGCTTCATGCAGCCAATGCTCAGACCTCTAAGAGGGGCCTTTGCAAAGCTATTGCGTGGTCATCTGGGGAGGGCTCTCTGCAGGTGATATTTTGACTGACAGGGAGACATAATCCATTTTTGTTGGTGACAGCTTTGAAAAGTTGAGGCTAGGAGTGTCAAACGGAACTGATGTCTGAAGTGGAGCTGTGCCCTGTTGCTAGGACTGCATAGACGGGGACTGAAAAGATGAAAGAACTCCTTTTTGGTGCTTCTCATTCTCTCTCTGGTACCTTCCATTAGCAGCAGTTAACAGGAAGTCCGCCTACTAGTGAGTGTCGTAGTGTGGTTTTCAGAGTCCCAGCTCCAGAATCAAAAAGCATAAAGAGGTGGGCTTGGAGCTGTGTGAAAAAAGGTAAATAACCCCAGTAGAGCCATGGAGTGGCGAAATTCAAACCTGCCATTCCAGGATCTCTGCTGAGTACTGGCAACTAGATACAGCCATTACATGGTAATAAGGATCCTCATGGGAGTTAATAACGATAATTTCTGTTTATTGAAGGTTCTTATGTGCGTGTACTTATCTACCCAATCTTATTTGTGTAGTAATGCTCTTTTGATTTCATCTCCTTCCTTCTCCAACTTGAGTCAATCTTATCAACTCTTGCTAATACTTACCTGTTGAGTATTCTGACAATTCATTTCTCCTTCCTTTCCCCTCAGGTACAACATGGTTTCAGCTTTGCACCATTTTTTGCTTCTGTTTCTAAAGGACTTACCTGATCTCCTTCCTTCCCTGTGCTTTCTTTTAATCCTTCCTTCATATTGATGGCAGATAATCATTCTTCTAAATTTTAAAAAAATGTATCGTTCTTCCAGCTAATGGCTCACCATGGCACCCAGGATAAATCCAAACCTCCTGCACGTTCACGCACAAGGCCATTGATGATCTAGCTTAGTTTATTCTTACGTGCCCATGCTTTCATGCCTCCTTGCGACTATTCATGTTCTCACCGCTACCTGTGATTATGTTTCTAACCCTTGCACATCTGTGCATAATCTCCTTATACATCAAGGCTTCTTAACAATTGTTACCTCCTCTCTGAAGCCCTTTAATATCTCAATTTTAGTTTCCAAGTCAACGTGTGTGTGTGTGTGTTTCATCAGAAAACTCTTGGTATCTCCATTGCACTTCTTTTATTATCATTCAATTTTAGGCTTAGACTTTAGGGCTTGAGAGTTTGAAAGTTAAATTGAAGGTCTGACACCTAAATCTTAGGTGAATTTATCCAAGTGACTTAACTTCTTTGAATCTCAACTGCTGTATCTGAAAAGTGAACTCTACAGCCAACCTCATAGAGTCGTTAGATAAATTGATGCTACAACGTCATTAATTTCCTACCACGATGCTTAGCACATAGTGAACTTTTTAACAACTCTCAGTTCTTTTATTTGACCTGAGTAGAGCCTGTCACCCTCTTCCCACCCTACTAGACTCTAAGCTTCTTGAAGTCAGGAGCAAGTTCATGATCATCATCATATTTCCACAGATCATAGAAAAATGCCTGGCACATAGCACATAATAAGTACACACATAGTTTCAGGAGTTGTCCTGCCTTCCCTATGATTGGTGTGCTTTGTGGCCCATGCCATTCCTTGGGAGGCAGTGTAGGTAGAGCACAATAATGCATACCTGGAAAGGAGTTAGGATTAAATTAGCGAGCAGCGGTGAAGCATCTAGGGGAGTCCCTGGCACATAGAGAGCTTGAACCAAGACAAGTTACCTCCTTTTTTGGTTACTATGCAGCACCCCATCCACAGAATCTGGAGGATCTCTTGATGACCTCCAATCAAAGGGAAGCCCCAAAATGCTCCCCCTCCCAAGATTAAGTCCTCCTCTAGGGTTTTGTGGGTTTGTGTGAAACATTTCCTTTAGGATTGAACGTGAGACTGGTGTACTGAGGTGACAGAGTAGTGGAATGAGCTTGGGATCAGGCAGGCCTTGGTTCACCCTTGATGGCACCATACTTACTTAACCCTCAAACTTCTTTTATTGTTCTGTATGCTGTAGATTTCCCTTATACAGATCACACAGGCCATTATGGGATGATGATTGATCATTTGTGTGACGGTACTTTGTAATCTGGATGAATACCACCTTTGCGTCTGCCCTCAACAAAGATTTCCATGGATACAAGCACTGGAACATTGGCCTGGTAAAACTCACCATGGATAAATGAAGACCTTCAAATAGGCAGGAAATAATCTAATTTCCGTGAAAGTTAATGGAGATCTGTGTTTTCTAAAGGCTAATGGCCTGGTGAGAGATGTCCTGAGGCAAAGCTCATGTGATGGCCCACTTGTTTCTTCAGGTACCAATTATCAAACAGAAGAGTCACATCTGTCACAGTTAACCTGTTTGCACAGTGGCCTCTCCCGCCCACCCACAAAGTCTCCGTGGCAAATATAGGGGAAAAAGATGATCCCATTAAAAGACATAAGATGCTAATGAGTAAAATGCAGCCCCCAGTGTAAATGTAAATCCCATATCATAGACTCATAGAAGGAAACAAACAATTCACCCACTCTTTACCCTTGGCACACTTTCCACTATTTTATTTATTGCCTCCATACCTCTTAATCAGGATTCAAAATTACATTATTCTCCCTCTCCACGCCCCCCACCCCCGCCACAATACAGGTCGAGGCAACTTCTTGATGCCTAGATCAATAAATGAGAACTTTGGGGGGGGGCTATGAGGATAGGGTGCATTTCATAAGGTTTAAAAGGACCCAGATGCGGGAGTTCCCTGGTAGACTAGTGGTTAGGATTCCAGGCTTTCACTGCCACGGCCTGGGTTCAATCCCTGGTCAGGGAACTGAGATCCTGCAAGCCACACAGCGTGGCCAAAAAAAAAAAAAAAAGACACAGATGCAATAGTTTCAATGGTCAGTTATACAATGTAAACTAATTATCTCACACAAAGCGATGATAATCTATGGTGAATATTTAACAGCGAGTCTAAGAAAGCTGGTAACTTGTTTAGGTTCTAGAACTATGCCTGGAAACTAGTATGTGTTTACTAATATTCTGAATAATGAATGAATGAATGAATGATTGTACTAAGTTCCCAGGCTCCTGTAGCTGGTCTTTTCAAATACTTTGTTCCCCCCAAATATAAACTTTCCTAAGACTAATATCTTTGTGAGATTAAAAACTTTCCAACCTTATAGGAGTCTTTGCTTATTTTTTTTTCATTTGAAGTCTAAGGGATATGCAAGTTTTATAGCAAATTTTCATTGATTCTTAGCATATTTTCCGTTACATCATTGAGCATAGTTAATATCTGATAATTCTAACATCTGGATCATCTTGAGGTCAGTCTCCTTTGATTGTCTTTTAAGAATGGGTCACGTTTTTGTATTTCTTCTCATGTTGAAAAATTTTGGACTCTATCTTGGATATTGTGAACATTGGGCTGTGGAGACACTAGGGACTGCAGTATTCTTCCAGTGAGTGTTTTTATTAATGTTCTTGTTGATGTGATTGTTGTATATGTGGGTTTGTTTGTTTAGTGGGAAATTAACTTGGTTGAACTCAAATGGCAACCTCTGGCTTTTGGGCAGCAGCTCAAATCTCAGTTCAGTTATTTTAACCTTAGTGCAGCTGCTTGGAGTCTGCCCCACACATGCATGGTTTTGGGGGGAGCCAGAGATTAGGACAGAATGTATACACAGAATGTGTGGCTCTTTTCTCTGCTTCTTTCATTTCTAGGTTTCTGCCTCACTTTACAGAGGTTGAAATTGCCCTGAATTCTGTCCTCTGGTCCCTCGGACCAAAAATACTAGAGTCTTTTATGAGAGTGGTGCCTTCCGCTCATGCTAAAGCCACATATATAAAAAGGAAACAAATGCAATAATAGGACTGTAATTTGAACTTGATTTGTAGATTTAGGCGAATCAGAATTTAGCTGGTATTTGAAATCACTCAAACGATCCTTTCTTTTACTATCTTTTTACCATTATATTTTCCAACTGTACTCCACATTTTTGCTAAGGAAGCAGAGTTCCATGAAATCTCAGGAAGTCCACAGGACCCTAGCCCTCAGCTAGATGATACAGTGCCTTCCGCTAGACGAGAGGTGTGGAATTGTAGGAGCTCCTTACTTCAGAGCCCCCTGAGTAATAATCATAAAAGATGTTGTAATAAAACTTTGCATTCAAATTGCCCCTTATTCTCAGGATGTCAAAGTGCTTTACAAACACAAATTGCTAGATACCTTTTTAGGTTAATTAAAATGAGCAGATTTCCCAGACAAAGAAGGTGACTGTTTTCATACTTTGGAGTGTTTTTTTTACAGGTGAATGAGTTGAGGCACAAGTAAGTTCTTGAACTAGTCAAACCATGATGTTCTGAGGATAGGTGAATTCAGCACGAGCACACCGACTACAGTGCCAAATTCCACTGCTCTTCAGAGTAATAATGATAATATCCACGATTTGGGAATACTGGTGTTCGTGTAAGAATATCTGTGCTACCATTGATTGGAAGCCTGCAGTGGCCTGGCCCGTGGTTGACAGTATTGCATTGTTTTCCTCCCTGTGCCTCTGGACGTAGGTCTTTCTTCATTTTAGGCTGCTGGAAGGTGGGGCTTAGCTTCACTTTACAGTCCAGGAAACTGGGCTCAGAGTTGCTTAGGCAACTTGCCCTGGGTCCTCCAGCTAGAAAGTAGCAAAGCTGGGATTTTAGCTCAGGTTTGATTCTTATGCCTAGACTCTTTTTCTCTGCCAGTATCATTGACAAATGCTGTTACTTTCCCTCGCATTCCTAAACTCATGAGGAATATAATGCATTCTCATCAGAAATAGCAGCTCATCACAGACCTGCTGACTTGGAGTGGTGTTCAGTATTGGGAGTTAAAGGAGATGAGAGGCTATTGGTAGAAGTTGGAACTTGCTTGCAAAACAAGCTAAGGCAGTTGGACCGTATTCTGCCTTATGTGTCATCCCATATGCCAAGGTTAATCTTCAGTACTCAGCGGTCCCAGAGGCAAAGGGAAGGAGGTATCCATGCTCTTGAGCTTATGGGCAGACACTTTAGGAAACACATTACTAAATGTTATTCTCACCAACTATATGAAGTAGGTTCTTATCTTCATTCTATAGAACAAGAGACTAAGACCTAGAAAAGTTAAAGATTTTCCCAGGGTTGCATAGCCCTTAAATAATGTCGCCAGCTTGTTTAATGCCAAGACAGGTTCCTACCATTCTCACACTGTTTAAAAAGTCACATTCTATATAGATAATTGACAAGGACCTACTATATAGCACAGGGAACTCTATTCAAATAGTCTGCAATAACCTATATAGGAAAAGAATCTGAAAAAGAATAGATACATGTATATGCATAACTGAATCACTTAGCTGTACACCTGAAACTAACACATCGTTGTAAATCAACTATACTCCAACATAAAATAAAAATTAAATTTAAAAAGTCACATTCTAATCAGATCTGATGGCCAAATCAGTCTGAATCCAATATGCCCACCTGTGTGGACATATTATGTAAGTACTTTCTGTTCAAGGTGGACACATGGTTACCAAGTTTGCATTTGGAGACCACTGTGATTTTTCTGCTCATACCAGCGTGCCCTTTCCATCATGCCCATATTAGCCTGACATGTTTATGTTACAGGCAACCTTGCCCAGAGGTAAGCCCAGGGGTGCTCCTTTGCTCTTCCAACCTCCACTGTGTTCATAGAATTGTTTATGAGACCAAGATTAACCCCCAGTACCTCAGTCTTCGATTTCACGAAAAGCTGCTTGATGTGATGGGCATACAGGTCAGATGGCTGTGTGCATTTCGAAGAAAGCTGTACTCGGGACATGGTGGTCACTGGCAAAACCAGCGGGTACTTTGACCTCTGATGTCCAACTCAAATAAATACCTTTCGACAATTATTTCTGTAGTGGAAGACACTTCTCCACATTGCATTGCCATCACACTAACAACACACGTAACATAAAAAACAGTGCAGGTGCGTTTTGCAGAGAAATGGAAGAAATGCCCATCTAAGTGTGATCTTTTCACCAAGTCAGATACATGGGTCCTACCTACTGTGTTATGCCCAGTGAACTCTTCTTGTGAATATAGGTTCTCCCATCATTTTATCACCAAGGACGTGGCTGTGTTCCATGATTGCCCTCTCCAATGCCCAATTGTCATGTCTAAGATAAGCATAGATTAAATGCTCCCTGTGTATCAGATTACAGAGGGGAAGGAGACCAGCCCCGCCTCTTTAATGACTCTGTTATTACAAAGTGGGATACACCAGCCCTCCCGGTACATTAGGGTGTGCAGATCGTCACATACGGTGTAGTCCAAAGGCCAGGAGTTGCAGGTGTTATAAAGCCGAAACAGCCCTGGTCAACACGGCAGTGCTGACAAGGTAGTTTCGCAATATCTGCTGAATCCAGACCCCAGCCTTCAGCTAGACACTGGGGTAGCTTACTTCAATTCCATTGGGGAATCAGATATGAAGTCTCCCTTACAATTTTTAAACACAGGGGCCGCATGACTAAAACTGTGGTTTAGAAACATAATTTTGAGAACTAGAGGGCAGTTTGTGACCTTCGAATACGCGTTTTGATTCACGTGTGTGGATTTATTTAGAAACATTTGTCGTGGACCTAATTCTCAGAGCAGGTTGAGACATGGGGTGAGATGACGTCATTGAAAATACACAAAACCTTTCAGAACTCTTATGCCTAAGCTATTTATAGATATTGTAATTACATTAGCTAATTAATATTTACTATAATAATGTTAGTAGTACATTTTAGCAAGTAATTTAATACTAGCACAGCTGTATTTGAATAAGTAGTGATACTACTGTAAAGCAGCACACCTGTGAGATGAAGATGACACCCTAAGCTTCCCAAGCAGTGGGGAGGCATCAGTGGGATGCCGAGCCTGGAGCCTGGAGGGAGAGCAGGGACCGTACTTGGAGGAGCCTGTGATCAGTTGCAGGGGTGATGGGGCTGCTCAGGGCTTATCCTGGAGCTGAGAGGTTTCCAGTCTGACTGGATCCCCTGCTTGGTAATAATGCAATAGTGGCCTAACCCCCAGTCAATAACCAAGCATATTTCACATTAACTCTGAGAACCAGGCTTGGTTGGTATCTCCAATTCACCTACAGTTAACAGGTTCAGAGATGATGAACTTCCCAACTGCTAAGGCAGTGTCCTAAGATGACAGTAGACAAGAAATGTCATAGCCACATCTGGGGGAGCTTTGAATGTCATTTTCCAAAGAAACTATATCATGGGGTCACACAGGCACCTTTCTGATGCTATGACCAGGTGAGGTGGGCAAGAGCATTGAGGTGTGGGGTTTGGTGTCTGCCTCCTGTACCTGGATCCTACTCTTCTGCTTCTTACTAGGTGTGTGGTGCTGGGCCAATGCCTTGCTTTATAAACTCTAGGTTCTTCATCCACAAAGTGGAAACACTTACATCTACCTTGACTTTGGAAAGCCTAGAGCAGAATCATGGACAGGGCAGATACTCAATAGATGTCACTTTTTCCTTTTCTTTTTCTTTTCACTTTCCTGATTATCCTCCCTTCCAAAGAAAATGAAGGGTCAGAATTGAAAAAATCCAAGGGTTGCAGAAACAACATTAGATTGATATTTAGACAGCAATTGATTTTTTTCCTTGGGTAAGAAAAATTATACATTTGCTTCTAAAATATGAAGAGTGGCAATTATGATTCATGCACACATGATTCATAGAGAAAGCTGGAGCTAAAAAACAGCTAAACTAATAATATTTCGTCCTTGTGACTAAAGCTTGTCTAAGCTTAGAACGTGGACCCAGAGTTAGAGCAAAGAATCCCAAAGGCAATTTTGCTGATGCTTTGAGTTAGTCACTGGGACACGAACAGGAAAGATTGCTGTTTTCTCATAGCCCACCTCCCCAAGGTGGGTGCATTTGTGTTGTGTGCAGCTGTTCCCTTCTCCTCACTCGCTGAGTTTCCAAGCACGACTGATTTCTGCTGACAGTGCCCAGAGCCAGGCTTCGTCTTCTCTGTTGTGGATTATTGCAACAGCTCCTAACAGGTACCCCGACTATTTATATCTCCCCCTCTTCAGCAAACCTCTTCTCTCTCCTCTTACTGAAGTGAATTCTTTTTTTTTTTTTTTGCGGTACGCGGGCCTCTCACTGCTGTGGCCTCTCCCCTTGCGGGGCACAGGCTCCGGACACACAGGCTCAGCGGCCATGGCTCACGGGCCCAGCCGCTCCGCGGCATGTGGGGTCTTCCTGGACCGGGGCACAGACCCGCATCCCCTGCATCGGCAGGCGGACTCTCAACCACTGTGCCACCAGGGAAGCCCTGAAGTGAATTCTTAAAGCGTCGGTCAACCGTGTGGCTGAGAAGAAAGCTCATAGACTTGGGCGTCTGTCATTTTCTCACCATGCAACCCTCAGCCATTTAATAGTCTCTTTGATGAGGTTGAAATGTGTATAAAATAGCTTACACTGTTCCTGAAATACAATGGGTAATCAGTCAATTTTGTTTGCCCTTCAATGCCTTTGTATTGCCAGAAAAATCAGACCTAATTTTATTATGCTTTTCAAGGCCCTCCACCTGTGTCGTCCACCCTTCGCTGTCTAGATACTACTGACTACTCTCCTGCCTCCTGCCTCACTGTTCTGATTTTGTATTTTCCCCATAAAAGTCTTCCACGAACTGATGCTTGAATGGATTCCAGTCCTTTGTCTTTCCTTCCGTGTTGCAAGAAAATCAAGGTCTTGTGGGGCTCCTTCACCCCCAACGAGGTGAAGCAAACAACTCAAGTAAACACCACAGATCTCTACTGCCGTGTGTAATTCAGTGTGCATTCATCAAGACTGTACTATGTGCTCATGCGCTTATTAGATATTATCATGGTAGCTATGGGTCTGAATCAGATATGGTCACCTTAAGGACTTTACATCCTAATAGGAGAAGAGAAGGCAAAGCTAATGTACACCTACCTGTATACCAAGGAGAATGAGAAAAGTTCCAAGAATGGTTGGGCAGTACGGGTTGAATGAGTCAGGGAGCACATCTGTTCTAGAGGATGTGACCAAAGACTTCATGGAAGACATGATATGAGAGACAGTTGCTGAAGAACAGGGGCAGTTTCAGCAGGCAGCTTGGGGTGGTGGGGACCACACAGGCTTTGGATCCAGAGCGAGGGGCTTTGAATACCAGCCCCGCTCCTTACCAGCAAGTCCCTGTACCTGAAAAGCTCTTTCACATAATCTTTTTAAGATCTGTTCCTTTGTTATCATTCGCGTCTGTGTTCAGATGTCATGTCCTATGAATCCTTCTCTGAACACTCTTTTCTAAAGGAACTTTTGACCCTTTTGCCCAAGGCAATTGCTCTTCATATCAGATGCTGTTGGTGTCTAATTCTCCCCTCTGTTGCCCCCAGTTCTGTTAGGTGTGTACCTCTCCGAAACATGATTAGGAGAGACGAGTCCTACCGCCAGAGCCAGAGATGCTCCTGCTTGGCGTTAATCCATTTTGTTAGTCCCCTTCCCTCGCCAGTGGCCGGTTCAGGGAAGGACGTGTGACTCAGTCCTAGACGGCAAGGTGTGGGGCATCGTGATCTCTGGGAAGGATTGGCTTTTCCTTCCCAAGGGAGGCAGAGTCTTAGGAGACGTCTCTCCTTTCTCAGATGTTGTGTCAATATGTGGAATAACTGCAGCCACCTTGCAAACCTAAAGGGCTCCAGTCTTGGATAAAACTGTAACCTGAAAGCCACAGAATGAAAAGATGGGAGGAGCCTGAGAACCTCACAACAGCAGGGACCCGGGGCATGACGTCATCCTCCTCTGAATCTTAAGTTATGATGTGTGTGTTTGGGGGAGGGGGTTGGGGGGTGTAAATACATTTGTTCTGTGTCTGTATTGTTTAAGCCAGAGGTAGGAAATCTTTTATGATTTGTAAGCCTGTGACCTGTTACAAATATTCCATACTGCAACTGCAGCATGAAAGCAGCCATAAGAATATGTAAACAAATGGGTATGGCTGTGCTTCAATAAAACTCTTTTACGAAAACAGATACCAGGACAGGCCCGTGGGCCAACACTGGTTTAAGCCAAGCCATTGAATCAGGATTATCTGCTTCTTTCAGGTGAAGCCATGCCCATGAGTGCATTTTCTCTTTCTTTACTCTGACTCATTTCCTTAAATGCCATATTACTGGAAACCAGTTATTTACTTGTTTGGTAATTCAGTCTCTCGGTCACTAGAAGACAAAGTTCTGCTGTGACAGGGATGTGTTTTCTCTTGTTCAATGCCTGGCACAGAAGAGGAGTTCCATGAGTGTGTGAGGGAGTGTGCAAACGAGCGGATGACTTTGGGCAAACTTATCAATCTCTTTGAGTTTCGGTTTGAGTTTGACTTCCCCCTTTTTCAAAGGTGAATGATAATAATAGCTGGAGGTGAATATATATCCTGGTGGATACTTGTTGTCTCCATGTGACTACATAAAGCAGCCCCCTCCCCCTTTCACTCTCCAAAGTATCCTGAACCGGATAATAAATTATTTTTTATTATTATTATTAAATTTTTTGGCCACCCTGCATGGTATGCGGGACCTTAGTTCTCCAACCAGGGATCGAACCCGTGCCCCCTGCAGTGGAAGCACAGAGTCTTAACCACTGGACCTCCAGGGAAGTCCCTTATTTTATTTTATTTTTTTGGATAATACATTATATGGTTCCTTTAATGTTAGTAACTGTTTATAGAGCCTTGCTCTGTGTGGGGCATTGTGTTAAGCTCATTTTATATATTATTTTATCTACTCCCTTAGGAAATCTTGTGAGATGGCTGCTATCATCCCCATTTTAGAGGTGAAGAACGTGAGGCTAGGAGAGGTGAAATAATGTGTTCAGGGACACAACAGCCGATGGCAGAGCTGAAATGTCTGACTCCAAAGAACATGGCCATAACCATTATACTCTGGTAGATTTTATTTCCAAAGATGCCTGTTACCCTTTGCAAGGTGACCTCACCCCTCCGCCATGGAGAGGCAGAACCTCTTTCTCTTCCCCTTATATCGGGGCCAGTTCTCCCACCTGGCTTGACAAATAAGGTGTGGCTGAAGTGCTGCCCTTTGTTTTCCAAGCCTGGGTCTTAAGAGATCTGCAGCTTCCACCCTCCACTTCCAGAATGTTTCCTCTTGGAGACCAGCACCAACTTGAGCTCTGCCCCGCAGGACAGAGGGGACAGGCTCTATTTTGCACGTTCCAGCCACAACTGAGAACTCCCAGGCTGACTGTGGGCTCATACAGCTGAGATCTGATCAAATTTCCGATCCACAGAATTGGGAGCCAAGAAAACTGTTGTTGCTTTAAGGCAGTGAGTTCCAGGGTTATTTTGTTATGTGTCAGTGGATATCCAAGACACATACAGATGTCTTTGCAGTGTTCATCCGAGCATGAGAAGTGGTGTATGTCGAGTGTCTGAGTGTGTGTGGCCCATAGGTGATCAGTAAGTAGTGATATCAGTACAGATGGAATTGGAGACCACAGGAGCCGAGTAAGGTGCATGGGGCGGGCAAGATGGGCTGCAGAGATATTGAAGGGGTTAAATGCGGTAGTAAAAATGTGCACGGAATTTGCCATCTCTGTAAACTTTCCTCTCTAGAAAGTGCTCCCTTAGCTGGAATTTCATACTCTGGGTGCAATGACACTTCAGTTATACTCCATCAGTAAGTTCCAGACATCTGCTGTAGTTCATAAAACTGTATTGTGCACTTAAAAATTTGTTAAGATGATCTCACGTTAAGTGTTTTTTACCACAATTCTTAAAGAAATGCAGAGTAAGTCACAAAGTACAGGGGAAAAAATTAAAATAACTGGGCACAGTGGGAGGACTCTTGCATCTAAAACCCACAAAGCTGGGGCCTAAGACACGGTTTTTCCCCTTTGCTTGCTCATGTCCTGGAACTTTATCTTCCCAGGTATCAGTCAGCGCCATTGTCCTTTATGGTGCTTGGGGAGGATTTCTGAAAGGGGCCTTTCAGATGTTACAAAAAAACCCAGCTCTAATATTTAAAGTGCTTCAGAGCAGATTTTGTCTCATGTCAAGACAGCTTCTTTGATCTCCTCTCTGGGCTGGATGCCACCTCTGTGTCTGCTGTCCTCCTGGTAAGCGGGGATTTTTACCAGGCTTTCTGCAAAAAACCACAATCCATGATATGGGGTTTGCCAACAGTCATCAATAGAAAGCTGCCCTGATGCAAGTTCTAGAAAGGAACTAGAGAGGAGGAGCTGAAAGCACATGGACATTTCAGAAAAGTAGTTGGAGTCGGTGAGTTTTCTCTTTTTTTTTGTCATCAACAAATTGCTGTTTTCTTCCTTTAGCTGCCAAAAAAGGTGCAGTTAATACAGAGTTCATCATACAGGGCTTGTGCTCCCTCAGATGCTTGCTACATTTTTCTGGAATAACGGTGGCAGCCACAAGGAGAGCAGGAATAATGATGATGATAGTACAAGTCAATTCAGGAGAGATCTATTGACTACCTATAAAGAGGCCACCCAAGTTTTCTAGGACATGAAACCAAGGCGTGAATAAGGCATAGTCCTGTCCTTGTGTTACTCATAGACTGTAGTGGAAACAGATAGAAAATGAATTACTGTGCAGTGAAGAGAGTGAAAACACAGAAGGTACAAATGGTACCAGGTTAATGAACTTTGCCTGAGGAAGTCTTCCCTGACCTCCAAGACTAGCCCTGATGCTCCCTGTTTTAAAGCTCCGTGTGCTTTTCATTCATAGCACTTGCGACAGAACTGCATTCAAGAGCAGTGCACCAGAGTCCCACCTTAACAGCATAAGCACTGGAAGGACAGGGTGTATGTCTTTTTTTTTTTTTTTTTTTGG
>NW_006791731.1:4741016-4748562 GCF_000442215.2 Lipotes vexillifer
ACGCGGGCCTCTCACTGTTGTGGCCTCTCCCATTGCGGAGCACAGGCTCCGGACGCGCAGGCTCAGCGGCCATGGCTCACGGGCCCAGCCGCTCCGCGGCATGTGGGATCTTCCCCAGACCGGGGCACAAACCCGCGTCCCCTGCATCGGCAGGCGGACTCGCAACCACTGCACCACCAGGGAAGCCCAGGGCGTATGTCTTCTGATTCACCATGGAATACTTTGTACCTGGGCCAGTGACGCCTACACAGTAGCACTCAGGGACAGTTTGTTGAATGAAATAAGGAAGTATAAGATCAGGGAAGACTTCTGAAGGAAAGAGATATATATATATATATTTTTTTTTTGCGGTACACGGGCCTCTCACTGCTGTGGCCTCTCCCGCTGCGGAGCACAGGCTCCGGACGCGCAGGCCCCGGACGCGCAGGCCCAGCGGCCATGGCTCACGGGCCCAGCCGCCCCGCGGCATGCGGGATCCTCCTGGACCGGGGCACGAACCAGCGTCCCCTGCATCGGCAGGCGGACTCGCAACCACTGTGCCACCAGGGAAGCCCAGAAAGAGATATTTGAATTAGGTTTTGAAGGATGAGTAGAAGTCTGCATCCGTAACAGCAGGAACAAAAATAAATCTAAAAATATTGACAGTTTAGAAGGAAAGTGTAACCTCATTAGCTCTTTGTTATGGCATCAGCAGGGATCCCTACTAAGACTCCCTAACATCTGAATCTTTAAGGAGGTAGGTTTATGGTGGAAAGGGCCTGGCATAAAGTTATTAAGATTGATGGTTCTAAGCCCAGGTTCCACCACTGTTTAGCCTCTCAGGCCCCAGTTAACACCTCTTCAAATTGAGAATATTCTGTGTTCTCTTAGATCAGGTGAGATAATATCGGTGGATTCTTTTGCAGTTACAGATGACCCTCTGCCTCTGTATGACTGCAATTTTATGATTCTTCGATAGCATAAAATATGATGCAATGGCCTAGGCACTGAAATAGATCTCTGCCTTAGTTCCTTAGGTTGTAAATGGACAAATCACAGTTGTTTACAGCAAGAGACAGCCTTATGTCTGGACCTACCATGCTGCAAGGCCATCATTTCCTTAGCCAATGACAAGCTGAGGTAGTTGGGGATGGAACGTTTAGCACTGTAGTTAGTCCACCAGCCCTGTTTTTGAATCTCAGACCCTCTACTGCCCAGTTGTGTAAGACAGATGTATTACTTAGTCAGTCGAAGCCTCTTGTTTCCTCATTTTAAAAAATGGGATAATCGTGCCCAGTTTCCTTGGTTCTTGTTAATTTGCTTCATAATTTATTTATTTACATTCAACGATGTATCAGTATTATTTCAGGGATAAATTGGATTATAAATTAATATATGCAAAGCATCTATCCCAGAGCTTGATGCATTGTTGATGAACAATGGCAATTGATTATGATGGTGATGCCATTATTGTTAATCAAGAGATGGACAAAGTGTGAGAGTTACAAAGAGAGAGAAAACTTTGAGGAGGTTGCATGTGGCATCCATGGGCCCAGGAGTGCTCTGGACAGGTCGATGAGACGGGAATTCCAAGCAAGTAGAACAATCGAGGTCAACACCAGGTGCAGAAACACATAGGGTGATTTTGGGATGAGTAGAGGGGTTATGAAAGGTGCATCAAGGCAATATAAATTGAAATATGGGAAGTTATCCGGGGATGATATAAAGCCTCTGTAAACACTCTACATTCTGCAGCTAGATTGACATTGCTGTGTTACAGAATATGTAAAAGTCCAGTTTTAGTAGAGACTGCTACATTGTTTTCTATACCGTGGAATACATTAAAGTAATAGCATTGCTGAGGCTCACTCAGTCACTCACTGCAAGCATTTATTGTGCCAGTGAATTGTTGCAGTGGAAGTTTTCCAATGTAGTTCTCACATCTTCTTTGTGAAGGTAGATGTTATAATCTTGTCGTACAGGTCAAGGCTCAGAAAATTTAACTTCTGTCTTTGATATGTGTTTTTGTTTCAGGATAAAACATAGGGCTTTTGAAAAAATCAAGTTAAAAGGCATATTGCAACATATTAGTGCCATGGAAGAAAATTTAAAAATAATGATGGAAATAATATACGTTTGTATAATCTCAATGGATTTCCCCAAGCTCAGATGGATTTTCCCAAACTCAAAAACCCAAACCCAAAAAAACCAGCACCAATATCAAGAAACAGAACATCATATACACTCCCCCAAATCCCCCTTGTGCTTTTCTCGTTACTGCTGAAAACCACTGGCAAGGGTAGATACTATCCTGACTTCTTTTTTTTTTTTTTTTTCCTTGCGTTATGCGGGCCTCTCACTGTTGTGGCCTCTCCCATTTGCGGAGCACAGGCTCCGGACGCGCAGGCTCAGTGGCCATGGCTCACGGGCCCAGCCGCTCCGCGGCATGTGGGATCTTCCCGAAACGGGGCACGAACCCGCGTCTCCTGCATCAGCAGGCGGACTCTCAAGCACTGCGCCACCAGGGAAGCCCACTATCCTGACTTCTGACACCATAGGTTATTCGTTTTTTTTTTTTATTATTATTGGAGTATAATTGCTTTACAATGGTGTGTTAGTTTCTGCTTTACAACAAAATGAATCAGTTATAGGGTTATTAATTTTGACTGTTTTTGAGCTTTATGGGAATAAGATCATACAGTATGTATTCTTTTGCTTTTGGCTTCTTTTGTTCAAACATGAGTATGCAATTCATCCATACTGCTGCCTATAGTAATGTTTTACCATTTAGTGTCCAAAGTATAAACATACTTCAGGGCTTCTCTGGTGGCGCAGTGGTTGGGAGTCCGCCTGTCGATGCAGGGGACACGGGTTCGTGCCCCGGTCCGGGAAGATCCCACATGCCGCGGAGCGGCTGGGCCCGTGAGCCATGGCCGCTGAGCCTGCGCGTCCGGAGCCTGTGCTCCACAATGGGAGAGGCCACAACAGTGAGAGTCCCGCGTACCGCAAAAAAAAAACCAAAAACTTCAGTTAATTTACCCATTCTACTAAGATTTGTGTAATTTCCAGTATTGGAGTAGTACAAGAATGATAAGAACGTTTTTATACATGCCTTTTAATATATATGTGTATGCATTTCTGTTGAGTATATTACTAAGAATTACATAGCTATATTATAGGGTATGTGCACATTTACTTTTAGTAAATATTGCTACATAGTTTTCCAAAGTGGTCATATCGGTTTACACTTACTCCAGCCGTACATAAAAATTTTATTTATTTCACATTCTCTTACACTTGGCATTGTCTGCCTTTTTCGTTTTGGCCATCTGGTCAGTGTGAACTAATATTGTAATTTTAATTTGTGTTTGTAAGATTGTAAATGAAGTTAAACACCTTTCCATTTGATTATTGGTCTTTTGGCACAGTGTTTAGATGTATAATTTGAGGCGTGTATTCCTTTCGTGCTGTGCTTACCAAATTGTACTAAAATTCTCCAGATCCTGTAAACTCTTTGATGCCATGAACTAAGCCTTCTTCCTTTGTGTGGCTTCAGCACCAAGGACAGTGTCTGTCGAAGGGTCCGCTCTAAGGCGTGAAGCCAGAGTGGGAAAGCCAAGGCAGGCGGATGCTAATCCTGTGTTCTGACACTCTAAAGAGGGTGAATAAGGCTTAGTTGACCCTTCTGTCTCCCTTGCATGAGAGCCATTCCAAATGGAATGCTCAGTTAAGCCAATGAGTGGAGTCCTTCTGAACCATGGGCATTCTAATATGGCCCCTGCAGGGAGCACACCTGCAAAGGATACAGCTGCCTTCCCTCTCAACAGGTTTATGAACACGAGAGTGAGCTCTGTCTCAACTCCCTCCACAACCACATCTCATTTATGTGGAGCCTATTCAGAGTGATGTTTGATCCTCCAATTACCCTCGATGCTTCCAAGTAAGTGCTTGTGGCTGAAATATAGTGCCTAAAAGTATGTGCGTTGGGATCCAGTTCCACTTTTCGTTTACTCTGTTTGTGCTTTGGTCAAGTTACTTGCCTTCTGTGAGTCCCTTTCAAGCTTTATATTGGATTAATCTCCCCCACCTCCAAGGTCATTGTAAGGATCCAATAGTCCATGAGTCTGAAATATTTGGGAAGACTCCTGGCAATGATGGATCACTCACTCAATGACAGATCTTGTTATTAACGGTAATACCTGGAGTGTGTAATTTTGAGATTTAGTAAAAGGTAATGATGACCACGTGTTTGGCTCAGCATGGCTTTGGGATGCATTTGATGTTTTGAAGTAAGAGACAAATCAGTGGAGTAAACTATGGCTAACTGAGCATTGCAAAGATTACATGATGTCAGTGCATAGTAAGTATACTTTGAAAAGCTACCTGAGAAGTAATATTCTTAAAATGCAATGTGATGTCTGGCTCAGAAAATGTCAAGGGAAGCAAGAGGAGGTTGCCTGGAAGGCTGGAGTGAGAGATGAGGCTAAGAAAGTACCTTTAAGCGAGATCAGAGAGGGCCTTGAGTCCTATGCCAAGATGTGGACTTTAGTCTCCGGACATCGAGAAGCCAGTGGAGATGTTTGATAAAGGAGTAAGTAGATAAAGCCATTTTTCAGGGGATGGGCCTAAGGGGAGCTGAGGGATTAGAGTAAGTTACTGTATCACTGTCTTTCATTCTCCGACTCTAGAGAATAAAGGATTCCCCTTGAGACAATGTCCTCTTAATTGGCTCTTTGTACTAATTAACTGCCTCTTGACCTTCTATCTTCAGCCACTTAAATCATTGATGATCTCCCGCAAAGGCATCTTCAGTTGCACTTTGGGAAGCTTCTTGGGATATGAAAGGGGCTCTGGCATGAATTAGAGACCTGTCCCAGCCCCATTTCTGCTGCTACCTTGCTGTGTCCTGGGGTGTCTTTTTAACCTCCCATGGTTTCAGTTCCAAACTCTATATTGAGAGAGCTGCCCTGGCAATTTCCCTACTGGGCAAAGATTCTATGATTAAATCCTTTGTCATTGTCACCACAGATAGCTAAACTGTAGAGCATCACAGGAAGGTCAGGGTCAGTTCAACACCATGGGAAGGAAACTGCTACTTACTGCACACCTGCTCTGGATAAGATACTGTGTGAGGCCCTTAACTCATGGTGACATAGCTCACCAACTCAGGTTTACAAGAAACATAGCTCTTTTTCTGAAGTTGAACCTCATTGCTATTCTAATCTCCAGGTCATAAATAACAACCATAGAATCCGGAATCTCTCCTCACTCTTCTGTGAGGTCGAAGCCAAGTTCTTGGGCTTGCAGAAAGCCACAGTATTGGAGGTGGGGATTGAGGTTGGGAGATCGGATATTTAGTCCTTGGTTATTACCTGCCCTCACCAGCATCTTTTGAGTTTTATATCTTCCCATAAGATCCTTAGTCATCAACCTCTCAGCCCTTACCCCAGGGCTTCCTTCCACGTCTGGCTCCATGAAGTCTTTAAGGTCCTTTATTTTTTTTAATTTTAAATTTTTAAATTATTGTTTTAAATTAATTAATTTATTTACTTTTGGCTGCGTTGGGTCTTCGTTGCTGTGCGTGGGCTTTCTCTAGTTGCGGCGAGCGGGGGCTACTCTTCATTGCGGCGCGCCGGCTTCTCATTGCGGTGGCTTCTCTCATGTGAAGCACGGGCTCTAGGTGTGCGAGCTTTAGTAGTTGTGGCACGCGGGCTCAGTAGTTGTGGCTCGTGAGCTCTAGAGCGCAGGTTCAGTAGTTGTGGCGCACGGGCTTAGTTGCTCAGCGGCGTGTGGGATCTTCGCGGACCAGGGCTTGGACCCGTGTGCCCTGCATTGGCAGGTGGATTCTTAACCACTCTGCCACCAGGAGAGTCCTTAAGGTCCTTTTGATAGGACACCAATCAGTTCCTGGGAAACTCTGAGGACTTGCTGTGTCCCTGACTCGACCCAGGGACGAGGAGGTACAGGTGTGCTCTGCACAGAGATTCCTCCAAGTCATCGGGAGATTCATTCTCTCTTTAGAATAGGGACACCCAGCCAAGTTTGAGGGTAGGGAACAGCATGGGGCCTCTTAAAGGGAATGCGCCATCTTTGCTTTCTCTTCAGCTCTCTCTCAAATTGCTCTGTTCCAATCAAATTTTAAGTAGTTTCTAGTTTGGAGAGGGGGAAGAATAGATTACAGTATAATGTTCAAAAGCTATTATTCAGGCTGAAATTCCTAGACTCCTGAAACTCCAAAATATTTGCTCTCAAATTGCAGTCTTTCCCATTACATTCAAAAGTCTGCTTTGAAACTTAAAATCAAGGACCGACTTTTCTCTTTCTATGTCTGCAATTGGAATATGCCATCTCTCTTCTGGGCGGGGGGAATGCAGGATGCTCAGTGGCCCCGAATGGAAGATAGTGCAGGGACAGCAGTCTGCATGGAAGAGAACAGCTGTTTATATTTCAGAGTTTTACCCCATTCATATTATTTCCTGTAATTATCACTACCACCCATTGTGTGAGGCCATGCAGGCCCATTGTGGTTTTGATTTTATAGAAGAAGAAACCAGGGATTAGTGGGTAGGTGACTTGTCACAGGTCACTTATCCTTACAAAGACACAAAACTCCTCTGTATTCATTTCTTAGGTGGAAACTGAATGAACTGTCTCAGGTGTTAATGAGCTTCCCATTTTGTGGGGGGTGTGTGTGTGTGTGTGTGTGTGTGTGCACAGGCACACTCAGGTACGTACATGTGTGTGTCTGTATACATGTGTGCCTGTGTGTGTGTGTGCGTGCACTGGCACAAGGGATTTTAAGTAGACTGATTTATTAAATGATCACAGCAGTTCCTCAGTATTTTAAAGTCCCCATCTGTAGACACATTTCTCAGGTTGTACACTTTGGATTCTTGATGTTCTAGCTCTTGGAAATAAAGCCAGCATGGGAGGTGGGGTGTCGGGAGGTGAGGGTTGTTGGCTTAGCCCAGGTAAAGAGGGAGGTGAAAAACGCTTGTCACCTTCTCTCCAGATTTGCTCTGTGTGTTTTACTGAGTCATCTCACAAGCTCACAAATGCATGAGGAGGGCCAGGTCATTGGCTTTGCTGAACAGCACCAATGGCCTGTCAAACTGTGAGCTAAGTATAGAAGTGGTTGAAAGAATTGTGCTTTTCTGCCAGTCCCTCTCTTCCAACACAGAAATGAGCAGCTTGCAGATTTATGTTGAAATTGTCGGCACAGTGTTCAAGAGAAAATTGTCATTGCCATTCTTTCTTTACTCTAGTTATCATTTATCAGAGTAGTGACACACTAGAACGCTAGACAAGAAAAGACTTCATCCTTGTCTCCCAGTTGAGTTTGTGGTGTTTTTTGAGAAAAATGAATAATTTAAAGCAGACAAATGCTTGAGGTGCTTCCAAGATCTGGAAGAAAGGATGTTTAGACCAAACAGGGGTCTTTGGGGAAGATGTCCTAGATTACAGGATAGGATGCCCCTTCAGGTGTGTCATAAAAAATACTTAGGGGAGGGCTTCCCTGGTGGTGCAGTGGTTGGGAGTCCGCCTGCCGATGCAGGGGACGCGGGTT
>NW_006791731.1:4749094-4752732 GCF_000442215.2 Lipotes vexillifer
AAGAATCCGCCTGCCAGTGCAGGGGACACGGGCTCGACCATTGGTACGGGAAGATCCCACATGCCGTGGAGCAACTAAGCCCGTGTGCCGCAACTACTGAGCCCACCTGCCACAACTACTGAAGCCCGTGCGCCTAGAGCCCGTGCTCCACAACAAGAGAAGCCACTGCAATGAGAAGCCCGTGCAACGCAACGGAGAGTAGCCCCTGCCCGCCGCAACTAGAGAAAGCCCACACGCAGCAACGAAGACCCATTGCGGACAAAAATAAATAAATTTACAAAAATGTTTTTTAAAAAAAGAATATTCAGGAATTGGGAGTTCCTGGGTAGTCCAGTGGTTAGGACTCTGTGCTTTCAATTCCGTGGCCCAACTTCAATCCCTGGTCAGGGGACTAAGAACCCACAAGCTGTGCAGCACAGCCAAAAAAAAAAAAGAAGAATACTTAGGAATTAACCAGAAGATGGGAGGGAGGCAAGAGGGAACAGATGAACAAAGACTTGGAAGTATGAACAGATGGTGAGATGGAGGAAACCGAAGCTGGGAAATATCAACAAGGCAGGAAAGACAAGGGTGGTGGCGGGGGAAGAAGGTACACACACAGGAGAGAAATTCTTCGTCAATGTGATTCAAAACCTGTTCATTGCCCAAGAGCTTTGTGTCTTCCATTTTGCTTTGTGCTCCGGGAAGATGAGAGGCTGTGAGAACAAAATAAAAAGATATGGACTTGTAATACTTTCAAAGTAAAAGGGACACAGTTGGGGTCAACCGTCCATAGAGAAGGCTCAATAGGTCCCATTGACTGGACCTCCCTGCTGTGTTAGACATTGTCTATCTTAGCCTAGCTGGTCTGGAAAGCAGAACTAGAGACAAAGGCTTGTCTGCACACAGTATTAGGGAGTGTGATTCTAAGTTGCAAGAGGGAAACAAAGCAAGGAAGGAGAGAAAGCCAATGCAGGTGATACCCAGGTGCCATCTCTACCCTTACTGGCTGCGTACTCCCAAAGGTGCCATAGAGCAGCGTTTGAGAAGGAGCATGAATTGTACCTCTGATGCCCGTCCTGGGTGACAGGAAAGAGGAGATTATTTATCCATTGTTCATGTCTGCTCGTGGTCAAGGTTTGTTCCACAGCAAATTAACTCCCCTGCACTTTCAGACTGGACGTGCATGGGGGCAAAGTAGGTGGGAGGAGAGAGGTGTGGTGTAAGAATCGGGCAAGATGAGATCAGATTCCACATACATGAAGGCGATTGGAGTCCAGATAGAACTGGTCAACCCTGAGATGATTGGGCTCAGAGCCAGATGAGGCCAAGAGGGTCTGGAGTAGCGCATAGGAAGCATCTGATATACACACTGTAGTAGTTATCTTCTCTGTGAAATAGAAGAGCTCAAAGGTTAGCAGCTTAAAACAACAAATGTTTATTATCTCCCAGTGCTTGTGGGTCAGGCATGTGGGTATGGCTTAGCTGGGTGGTCTAGCCCAGGTCTCTCACCAGGATGCCATTAAGGTGTTGCCTGGGGCTGCAGTCCTTTTAAGGATGGTCCCCTTAGAGGTTCACTCAGGGTAATTGGCAGGATTTGGGTCCCACAGGCTGTTGGCTGAGAGCATCCCAAGTCCCTTTACACTGGCCCTCTGTGTGGGGCACTTACAACACTGCGGCTGGCTTTATCCCACAGAACAGGAGAGGGCAGGCAGAGTGGAGGCAGGTTCTTTGTAGTCTTGGGAGAGGATTTTACACAAGGACATAAATACCAGGAGATGGGTCACTGGGGCCACCTTAGAGGCTGCCTGCCACACAAACTCTATTGCATTTAACATGTACAGTAGTCCCGGGGACATGATCCTCTTATGCCTCTAAGGAAATCAGCTCAGAAGCCTTTCAACCCTTCCTGGGCCTGGAGCCCATCCTGGTAGCATCAGCCCCACTGGTGTCTGCTTTCTCTAGGTCTGCCGTGTGCACTGTGGCAGCACTACGTGGCACCCCAGATACCCCGGCCTTGGTTCTACTGTGTCTGCTGCAGAACTTTCCCTCTTCCACCATCAGAAACAAATACAGACAGTGTCTTCTTCAGCCATGCAGGGCAATTTAGAGTGTGGGCGCCTGAAGCTGGACTTCTTGGTCTAACTCCTGGTTCTATAATCCAGAGCAATTGCAGTGAACTCTTGGTTTTCCATTTCCTCCTCTTACATAGAATAGTGTTTTTACTAATCTCACAATGATGTTTTGAAGATTGGTTAATTTAATCCATGAAAAGCACACAAAAAAATGCAGAATTTTCTTGGCATACAATTTTCACTGTTTACACTCTGTCCAAGATTTCTCAACCTCAACATTATTGTATTGTGTTTAGCTGCATCTCTGGCCTCTACTCACTACATGCCAGTGGCTCTCTCCAGTTGTGAAAACCAAAAATACTTCCAGATACTGCCAGCAAAATTGCCCCCAGTTGAGGACCTCTGCCCTATGCCAATCAAAAGCTCAAGAAAAAAAAAATTTTTTTTGAATGAATGGCTAGATGGATGTTGAGGGCTGTGTGTCTTTGGGGAGGGGAATGGGCAGAAAGAGACCCAGAGGAGTGTGTAGAATGTTTCGAAGGGGCCAAGCTTTCAAGGTCACTGTTCCCTGAACACGAGGTCAAGGGACTAGCCCGGCTCTTTTGGCATTGGGAAGCTACTTTCGCCCTCTGACATTCAATTTTGTCATCTGCAGAACAGGATTAGAAGTCCTATTTTTGTTTTTTGGTTTTTTTTGGTTGTTATAGGGATTAAATCAAATCATCTCTATGTAACGATATGAGGAAACTTTATTTTTCATAGCAGCAGGCTCCTTTTCACAGGAATACTCAGAATTGGAATTGCTAGATAATATGTTAGTTCTGGATTTAATTTTTGAGGGACCTCCACATTGTTTTCCGTAGTGGCTGCAGCAGTTTACATTCCCACCCTGTTTACTTCTTGAATGCGCATTCTGTTTCCCAAGCAAAATAAGAAATCCCTTATCTGTTAGTGTCCTGACTTTATGGGACCTGGAACAATACCAGAAATATCCTGTATGTGTCACACCCACAGGAAGGGTTGATTCCGTCCTCGAGGAAATGTTCCCGGTAATTCTGAGTCTGCAGTCTTCTAAGACCCCAGTGAATTAGGAGTTAACTCTGTACTGCTCGCTCTTCTACTTTTCTCTTCACAAGAGCCCTGTTGTTTGGAGAGCTTCTGCACCAATTCTCTCTCTCTCTAGCACACACAGACACACACACGCACACACACACAGACACGCACACACACGAGGGACACACACACAGTAAGCACTCAGTAACTATTTATAAGCCACTTGACTGGCATGTGAACAGTATAAATATCTGTGAAAATCAGGGCTCACCCAGGGAAACCGAGCCCAAGTTTCCAGAAAGCTGATACTTTCTGTGAAGATCCTCTTAAGCCAGACGGTGCTCAAAAGTGATGGGGTGAGTTTACTCTCAAAGCTTTTCCCCTAAAACATGCTACCCAGAGGCGATACTTCTTGTCCACCAGCCATATTTTTTTTTTTTTTTTTTTTTTTTTTGCGGTACGCGGGCTTCTCACTGTTGCGGCCTCCCCCGTCGCGGAGCACAGGCTCCGGACGCGCAGGCTCGGCGGCCA
>NW_006791731.1:4752757-4762615 GCF_000442215.2 Lipotes vexillifer
GCCCTGCGTCGGCAGGCGGACTCTCAACCACTGCGCCACCAGGGAAGCCCCCATCAGCCATATTTATCAGCCAGCTCCTGAGAAAGGAAATGCAATTGGTCATTACCTATGTAGGAAAATACTGCATTAGCTAGAAAGGCTCTCATCCTTAGACTTCCCAGGTCCTAGTGCTTTGTCAGCTGGGGTTAAAAGGCCATTTTTCTTTCTTTTTGCTAAAGGCTGGGAAAATAGATGTGAAAACAGCTCTGGGACCAACATTTGGCTCAGAGCCTGGGCTGGTAAACAGATGGGTTCCTTTCAAGTGTGTGGCTGTCACTCAGGCAAGAAGGTGACGTGAGTGCCATGTGCCTCCCGTGTGCTTGCTTCTGTCTGTAGCTGTAGGTGGGAATTCAAGAGGCAACCAAGACTCAAAGTTTCAGTGATGGAGGTTAATCCTTGGTCAGTTGCTTCATTTGCAAATATTTTCTCCCATTCTGAGGGTTGTCTTTTCGCCTTGCTCATGGTTTCCTTTGCTGTGCAAAAGCTTTTAAGTTTCATTAGGTCCCATTTGTTTCTTTTTATTTCCATTTCTCTAGGAGGTGGGTCAGAAAGGATCTTGCTGTGATTTATGTCATAGAGTGTTCTGCCTATGTTTTCCTCTAAGAGTTTGATAGAGTCTGGCCTTACATTTAGGTCTTTAATCCATTTTGAGTTTATTTTTGTGTACGGTGTTAGGGAGTGTTCTAATTTCATTCTTTTACATGTAGCTGTCCAGTTTTCCCAGCACCATTTATTGAAGAGGCTGTCTTTTCTTCACTGTATACTCTTGCCTCCTTCAGCAAAAATAAGGTGACCATAGGTGCATGTGTTTATGTCTGGGTTTTCTATTCTGTTCCATTGATCTGTATTTCTGTTTTTGTGCCAGTACCATACTGCCTTGATTACTGTGTCTTTGTAGTATAGTCTGAAGTCCAGGAGCCTGATTCCTCCAGCTCTGTTTTTCTTTCTCAAGATTGCTTTGGCTATTCGGGGTCTTTTGTGTTTCCATACAAATTGTGAAATTTTTTGTTCTAGTTCTGTGAAAAATGCCAGTGGTAGTTTGATAGGGATTGCATTGAATGTGTAGTTTGCTTTGGGTAGTAGAGTCATCTTCACAATGTTGATTCTTCCAATCCAAGAACATGGTATATCTCTCCATCTGTTTGTATCATGTTTAATTTCTTTCATTAGTGTCTTATAGTTTTCTACATACAGGTCTTTTGTCTCCTTAGGTAGGTTTATTCCTAGGTATTTTATTCTTTTTGTTGCAATGGTAAATGGCAGTGTTTCTTTAATTTCTCTTTCAGATTTTTCATCATTGGTGTACAGGAATGCGAGAGATTTCTGTGCATTAATTTTGTATCCTGCTACTTTACCAAATTCGTTGATTAGCTCTAGTAGTTTTCTGGTAGCATCTTTAGGATTCTCTATGTACAGTATCATGTCATCTGCAAACAGTGACAGCTTTACTTCTTCTTTTCTGACTTGGATTCGCAGCTCAATAGCAAAAAAACAAACAACCCAATGCAAAAATGGGCAGAAGACCTAAATAGACATTTCTCCAAAGAAGGTATACAGATTGCCAACAAACACATGAAAGAAGGCTCAACATCACTAATCATTAGAGAAATGCAAATCAAAACTACAGTGGGGTGTCACCTCACACCAGTCAGAATGGCCATCATCAAAAAATCTACAAACAGTAAATGCTGGAGAGGGTGTGGAGAAAAGGGAACCATCTTGCACTGTTGGTGGGAATGTAAATTGATACAGCCACTATGGAGAACAGTATGGAGGTTCCTTAAAAAACTAAAGATAGAATTACCATACGACCCAGCAATCCCACTACTGGGCATATACCCTGAGCAAACCATAATTCAAAAAGAGTCATGTACCACAGTGTTCATTGAAGCTCTGTTTACAATAGCCAGGACATGGAAGCAACCTAAGTGACCATCGACAGATGAATGGATAAAGAAGATGTGGCATATATATACAATGGGATATTACTCAGCCTTAAAAAGCAATGAAATTGAGTTATTTGTAGTGAGGTGGGTGGACCTAGAGTCTGTCATACAGAGTGAAGTAAGTCAGAAAGAAAAACAGGTACCGTATGCTAACACATATATATATGGAAGCTAAAAAAAAAAAAGTTTCTGACAAACCTAGGGGCAGGACAGGAATAAAGACGCAGATGTAGAGAGTGGACTTGAGGACACGGGGAGGGGGAAGGGCAAGCTGGGACGAAGTGAGAGAGTGGCATAGACATATATATATGACCAAATGTAAAATAGATAGCTAGTGGGAAGCAGCCGCATAGCACAGGGAGACCAGCTCGGGGCTTTGTGATCACCTAGAGGGGTGGGATAGGGAGGGTGGGAGGGAGGGAGACGCAAGAGGGAAGAAATATGGGAACATATGTATATGTATAGCTGATTCACTTTGTGATACAGCAAAAACTAACACACCATTGTAAAGCAATTATACTCCAGTAAAGTGTTAAAAAAATTTTTCAGTGATGTGCTCAAGGGTGCAGAGCTGGTAAATGAGAATTTCCTTATTTTTAATAGGAGGAATTTGATCCTATTAGCTTTTCTCAGAGAGTGGACCGTAGCCTATCAGCCCAGACGATAACCCACAAAAATAAGAATATCATACTCAGGGAAGCTAGAGAGATACTCTGTACTAGATTTGCTTGGAGTGTCATAGAGGAAACTATCCTATCAAAGGCTCTGAGAAGTCCTGCAGCCTTGACATCTGCTTAACTCGGTTTCTCCTAAGCTTGGTTGAGCACGGAAACCTCTTTTGATATAACACCAATGAATATTTCATGTAAAGGAGTGTCCAGGCTCAACTTTTGTAAAAAAAAATATGCTCAGTTAGATGATCCCTAAGGGATCTTCCTTTGAACCTCAAACATTTTGTGAGTTTCCTAAGTTGCCAACTCGCTTGCTCAGCAGACAGCACCGTGAAATCCCGTCAGAGGTCTCGGGATGGTTGGTGGTTTAGTTTCCGCAGTCACCAGACTTTTGACAGTAAACTGCACATAGTCTGCCAGTGTTTCAGTTCTTCATCTAAGACAGCATTTCGCAAACATTACAGCTTCTTGGAACGTGGACCCACGTCCAGGGCATCTTAAAATATGGGATACGGAGGTGTCTAAAATTAGGGCAAGGAATCACTGCCCCTAAGTATGGAGTGAGGCTGTGGGTAGCCCAAGGAGAAAACGGCCATGGCGACCTTGGAATGTAGAACGTTGCTGGTCTCGGATGGGTTTAAACAAGGGCTGAGCAGCGGTGCGCTGAGGAATCAGAGAGGATTCCTCAGGTTGGAAGCATCCTTTCCACATTTGGGTTCTGCTGGAGCAGTAGGCGTCTGACCTACTTTTCCCGGCTCATCTCTCCCAACCCTCTTCCTCTCATCTTCCCTCCCTCCCACTTCCATCCCAAGGTGGTGGGTGGCAGATGAGGCTGGGATAAACCAGGGAGACACATCAGCCTTATGGAAATGGCCAGGCTTCAAGTCTACCACCTGCTCTCTGATCCCTGGGACTGCGTCCTACCCCCCAGCCATTCCAGAACTGGTATTCGACAGCACGTCATTCTAGACAGGGCCCTGGGTAAGTGGCGGCATGATTTGCCTTACGTCTCCCAGTCTGGGACATCCGTGTTCTCCTTGAGGCCCATCTGAGCCGGGGTATCTCTGGCTTCACCATTAGTCAGGCTTCCTTTTGACCTCAAGCAGAATCCCAGCCAAGTATTGCTATTATTCCAGAACACCCAAAGCCCACATTCCAGAGAGAGCCAGCACGGGCGGGGGGGGACTCTTTCACCCCAAACATCCATCCACCCATCTGATAGTTATTGAATCTTTACACAGTGCTAAGTACTCTGAAGGGCCCCTGGGAAATAGATATGAATAAAACCAAGTTCTTGGGGCTTCTGGCCTGATGGGGAAGACCAGTAAGGCAATGAGGGATTATCTATGCCCTGGATAAATATAATGAGGCACATCCAGGCATTGGGGAGTCAGAGAGGATGCATGCTAACTAAAGGCCGATTTTCAGGAGAAAATATAAAAGTATGTGGTTTGCTACGTAGTTTCAGTGGGTAATGATGTATATTCATGGTTTTGCTTTATAACCTTGCCGAGGGTACACTTTTTACCTACAAGGTCAGATGAGCTCAAGGATTTCTTCCGTAATTAGGACTTTTTGTTGTATTTCCATGTGATGCCCTCTGCAGATGGGGTAGGATGATTCTGACTTGAATGTTTTGGCAGTGAATTTTACCATGAATATAACTGCTCACCAGGAAGTCTGTGCAAGTCATGTTCAAAGTAGCCATCAGCCTGGGAAAATATTAGATATTGATTATAGTTCATTCATTCATTCATTCATTCAATAAGTGTTTACTGGGGACCTAGTGTGCCCAGCATTGTTCCAGGTCCTGGTGATACAAAGTTGAAATTTTGTTTAGTTTTTTAAATAATAGACTTTTTTTTCCCCCAAGGAACTCCTACAGAGGCCCTCCCCGCCCACTCTGTAAAATAGAAGAGGCTTGGTCTGCTGACGGGAGGGGTGCGAGAACCTTTGAGCTCCACCCAGTTGGTTAGCCTAAATTCCCTTGACGGGTTCTGAGAAATGCCTCTCCCCTGCCCTGGGGTTATAGGGGTACTCTCTGAAAGCCACTCATGTTGAGAGAAAATGACTGGGGAGAGATTAGAACTCAGCCTCTATTTTGGATAAACTAGACTGAATCCTGTTCTGGCACTTAGCTGAAATAATTCATCTTTCTGAGCCTCCATTGCTTCCGGTGTAAATGGGTGGCACTCATGAGGCACGTCTTAGAGAGTTGCTACGGACACGATGATGTCGTCTTCATATCCGGCCACTTCTGAGCGTGAGTGAGGACCTGTTAATAATTCTGCTGGGACAGTAGATGTTAACTGGGACATCCCATGGAAAATAAGGACACATGGGTTCATAAAGATGATGCTAAGCAATGAGTCCTAACTCGGTGAGTCTTTAAAAACATATTATTATTGCCCCTGTTATTCTTTTATTAATGAGGAGATTGAGACCAAATATCCACAGCAAGGTAGTATGGTAGAATGAACTGTCCCGTAGTCTTCGAGGACCTGGGTTCAAGTTCTAGTAAGAAAGTGCATACTGTTCTCCTAGTCTATCTTGGAGGGAGAGTCTGCCAAGGAACTTACCAGATGTTGTATTAAGGGAAGTAGAGGCTGGAGGCTGGGCCGGGTAGGGCTGAGGACTGAGTACAAAGCATTTTTACTCTTTTCTCTTGGTGTCTGAGTGCTGACGTCTCAATAGCGTACTTTGCATGGCTGCTTCAAAGAGCTTTTTATCACACACTTACGGTAACACGTTGCCTTAAAGTGAGTGAAAGATCCCGCACTTTGGGGGAACGTCCTCCACTCCTTCTTTGCTCTCCACACCACCCCCTCTCCTACCTCACCTGCAGGACCCTCTGATGTCTGCATTATCCCCAAATCAAGCCTTCACTCCACACCCTGAGGTTGGGGCTGCAGGTTGATGAGCTGGACCCCTCCCTCTGGGGTCTCCGAACTTGGTTCATTTCTAATAAAACTTAGGGCTCACTTGTCGATGCACTGAGAGCGTCTGTTCCTGAGGTCTGCAAGGGCGGGGAAGCAAGGTAGCCAGGTTTCAACGTGTAAGCTGAGCAGATTTAATGGGAAATCACCCATGGGAGAACTACTGTTTTTAGCAGCATC
The DNA here is from genome assembly GCF_000442215.2 of Lipotes vexillifer. Taxonomy (NCBI): domain Eukaryota; kingdom Metazoa; phylum Chordata; class Mammalia; order Artiodactyla; family Lipotidae; genus Lipotes; species Lipotes vexillifer. The sequence goes on from NW_006791731.1 coordinate 4,758,530, forward strand.
TTTTTGGCTACAAATGCACCTCATACCCTTGAGAATCCAATCAGTGCCTCTTCTCTCCCTTGGGGCCTTTCGTCTGTGTGGACCCAAGGAGCCCATGCTTTGGAGTGTCTATGTTGTGACTACTTGCAGCCCTGTTGGGTGCTGGATGGTGGCCCTTTCCCATTTTACAGAAGGTGTGAAGTAACCGACCCAGTGTCATACAGTCCTTGAAGGGCAGAGGCACAGAACCTCGCTCTGAGTCTGCGTAGTCTGGAGCTGACGGAGAGAGCAGTCTGAGTCCCAGGAGAGCCCCATCACCAGGCCAATGGTGGGAAGAGGCACCAGAGGCTGGCGGGCCGTTCCTTAAGCTCTGAGAATAGATGCAGTGTCCAGGGGAGGGGGGTGGCCACCCTGCCTGGTCCAGGAGGCATCTTGGGGCCGCGATGAGCAGGGGCTGACAACGTCTCTTTCTTGTCTGGGGATGAAAGATCCCAGCAGGTGCCATCTTCAGGGGAAAACGTTCTGGGGACGTGAGCTCTGGTGTCAAACTCTTGAAGCTCTGTCCTTTGGGAGAAGGAGACAGATCTGTGGAATCTAAACCAAGAAGAGGAACCCAGAAGGGGCAGGCAGCCTTGAAATCAGAGCTGACATCAGAAAATCTTGAGTTAATTTTGTTCAGAATGTAGTTTTTACTGAGCTATGGGATAGGCGAGTAGCACAATACAAGCGTGTATAATATTGGAAATGGTATTTTTAAAATTGAGGTAAAATTCACATAACATAAACGTTACATAAACTTGAGCTGTAAAACTCAGCGACATTTAGCACATTCACAGTGTTGTGCAACCACCCCCTTTATCTAGTTCCAAAACATTGTCATCACCTGAAAAGGACACCCCATACGCATTCAGCGTCACTCACCAGCACCTTTCTCCCCATTCCCTGGAAACCTCGCACTGTTGTTTCTATGGATATACCTGTTCTGAACAGTTCTCATGAGTGGAGTCATACGGTACATGACCTTTTGTGTCTGGCTTTAACATTTTCGAGATTCATCCCTGACATTGGGCTTTGCACGCTGGCCGTCTGGCTCCAGACTGTCACAGAACCGGGGCCCCATACGGGATCACAGATGCCTGTGGGATCTGAATCTACTGAAATAGTTCACTGATTCTTGAGCAGCTCAGGATCGGGGGTGATTCTCTGTCAGGTGATCAACTGCTCTGCTCTCCAAACTAGGGGACTGCACACCCCAGCTCCGGCACAAGTTAGCCGGGATCTGGGGCAAGACAGTCAAGGAAACCTCTTTTGATACATGTTGAGTTTGTTTCTGTGGGTCCTCCAGTTATGTGACTGAATGAGCCATCCTATGGATAAATGCAAGGGGCGTGCACATCCTTTGGAGCAGCAGTAGGTGCTGGCTGGGGGTAGGTCCAGGGAGAGGGCAACAAGATGGACTCTGTTCTGCATGGGCTCCTTGATGCTCTCTGGATGGGGAAACAGGGAGAGCTGAGTCAGTGCACCCGCAGCTCTGGGTGAGGTTTTCCCGTGTGTGGCGAGGCAGACAGAGTGGAAGCTTGTGTGGAAAAATCTGTGTTCCAGTCTGCACTTCTGCCAGGGACCTCAATTTCCCCACCACAATAATTGTTATGTGCAAAGTTGCGGGCTTCCCTTGTGGCACAGTGGTTGAGAGTCCGCCTGCCAATGCAGGAGACACGGGTTCGTGCCCCGGTCCGGGAAGATCCCACATGCCACGGAGCGGCTGGGCCCGTAAGCCATGGCCGCTGAGCCTGCGCGTCCGGAGCCTGTGCTCCGCAACGGGAGAGGCCACGACGGTGAGAGACCCACGTACCGCAAAAAAAAAAAAAAAAAAAAAAAAAAAAAATCAAGGTCTTTGTGCGTCAGGATTTTCTTGCTTTCTCCCCACAAAGTACAGAGGCCCATAATTTGCTTTCATGCTCAAATGTCCAGCGCCAAGCATACCGTTTGGCACATAATGTGTGCTCAGTAAATGTTTACTGAGCAAATGAGACCTGTGCCCAAGGAGACCCACCTGAGACCAGGGAAGATGAGCTTCATCCTCATACCTGCCCAGATCCAAACCCTGGAATCTAATAGCACCGAATCTCGGCGAGGTCAGGTTGGTGGCACCAAGGCCGCCCAGGTGGTGAGTGGCAGAGCCTGGATGCAAACTCAGGTGTGTCTGACCCTCAGTTTCCCCGCCTGCCCTAGAGTTCCTTTGGCTTCCCAAGCTCTGTCTGGCCCGGAGTGGAGCACATCTGCAATGCAAACTAGGAGAAGACCTTCCATGCTAACCCAGCAGGTGTACCGTCTCCCTGCCTGGCTCCTTCTATTTGGGGCCGGCAGTTCTGCAGGGAATTCCTCAGAGACCATGACGGGGGCTAGAGAGTAGAGATAATGGTGGGGCTGTGAAGGCAGATTTCTAGGACAAGTGGAGACATTGAAACATAATTAAGGTAACTGCAGTCTTATTAGATAAATAACACTTGGGATTCAGGGCATGTTTCCCTCCCAGACACGGGCGCACAGAGAAAGGCGAAGGCATTAACTAACTACATCAGGAATGTCCTGCTGGGCCAGTGGGGGTGATTTAGAAAGAGTGGGGTGGAAAGGGCAGAGAAATAGAGGAAAATGGAGGTCTTGAGAAGGGACACAGTGACCTCATTGTACCCAGGCTATTACACGATTCGCCTTAAATGACTGTATGTGCCCTCCTCCCCCATCTCTCAGGAGATTGCATGACGTACCAGCTTCCTCGGGTGTGCACAGCCAGCAGCCTAACTCCAGCCCTGCTGTTTTCAGTTGCACAGACCTGAGTTGGGATCTGTCTCCACCAGTCATTGGCCCTGGGCCCTCACTGAACCTCAGTGAGCTGGGTAAAATTGGAAGCCTGACCCTCTCAGGGCTCCTGTGGGGTTGAGTGAGAGCCAGTGCCAAGCACAAGGAACGTGACAGGGGCACCATGGGTGTGTGCCATTCACAGAAGGAGGGCATCCAAGGTCACCCAGCTCCGACTCTGTTCTCTGATGATGGGCAAGTTACTTAGTCTCCTTGAGCCTCTATCCCCTCATCTGTCAAGTGGGGATAATGATTGTAGCCACTCCCAGAACTGATGGGAGATTGAGTGGGATGATGTGGTAAAGCACATAGAAGCCTGACCCATGGCAGCCATTGAATAAAGACTAGCTCATGACTGTCTGGTCCACATCTCATGAGCTGGTGTCCCCTGGGACAAACACACTCCACATATGGGCTTTGTTTGGACGGCAGATGGTTTTGAAAATTGCTAAATTCATTTCCAACAGTTGATATCAGGAGATTTCACCTAATAAATAAGATGTCTGTCTTCTCTTGGAAAATAGATCGGGCAGCTCCAGGCCTGCTTTGCTCAAAGGCCACCATCAATGGGGCTTAGGGGTGCTGTTCTCTGGTCCGTCACATGACCCGTGGTCTCCATTGACTCATGCAGGTCACCTGCCTGGCCTGATCTGGCCCGACAAACCATTTCATAAATGAAGAGACTGAGTCACAGGCATATGTGTGCTCATGGAAGATCTAGCTTCCAGTGTGGGTGGTGTGAATCCTTGATTAGCACTTTGACTCCTGTATCATTCTGTCTGTCTCTCCATCTGCCCATCCATCCATCCGCCCATCCATCCATCCATCCATCCATGCCTCCCTCCCTCCATCCATCCTTTCATACTTATTTTGTCTCACACTCTGACCTGCTCCCCAGGACATCAGAGCCTCCGAGAGGCACACAAAGAGATAATGCAAAGGAACAAAGGATGGGTTGAGGGAGGGGAGATGCCAGGCATGTGCTCAGTAGGGGCTGGAAAGTAAACGGCCTGAAGGTTCCAGCCTGGCACTACCCACTGAGGCTCCACTCCCATGCAGAGGTCCCCGCACTGAAATCATAATTATCCTTTCAGGCAAAAGGGGATTTTCTGCTAGTGAATCTACCCCTCCAGCCTGTAAGCTAAGTTTCAGGAAGTAAGTTCATTGTTCATAGATAACAATGTTCATGGCACGCAGCACACTCTTGAAATGTTTTTTTTTTTTTTTTTTTTTTTTTTTTTTAAAATA
>NW_006791731.1:4762708-4827168 GCF_000442215.2 Lipotes vexillifer
TTTTTTTTTTTTTTTTTTTTTTTTTTTTGGATAAATCAGCGTCATAGTCCCTTCACCTTCAAGACTTACACCAAGTATCAGCATATGTAAAAAATTGTGAGAAGTCCTTCAGGGTCAAGGATTAACCTTGCGTAATCCGGTGATTCCCAAATTTATTCAACCGAGAGATTCTTTAGGGGAGAAACACCTGTTAAAGAATATTTTCAGAGCATGGTCTGGGAGGTAGGTTTGAAATCCTTTCCAGAGGTCTGGAGAGGAGAAAAGAGGGGTAGAGAGGCTGGTACAGGGAAGAGAAAGCAATGCTTAGCACACTGTCCCTTGCTTGTGCCAGGACTGTCTTGTGCTGATCTAATTCCCCCCAGACCCATTTTACAGATAAAAAGCTAGAAGCTTGGAAGATGTTAGCCTATTTTCCTGAGGTCACAAAGTGACCTAAAAAGTGGAAGGATTCAAACTCAGGTCTAATTCTAAAACACTGTTCTCCTGTTTGGCTCAGAAAAATCCCATGCCAGTGGACGTCAGAGTAACTTGGCTCTGTGACTTTGAGGGGGAGGGAGAGGTGGACAGGCTGATGGGGAGTGTTCACAGTGACCCTGAGTTCCAGAAAGATGAGACGCTTGCAACAAATACAGGATTTATTCCCCCCCTTGCTTTCAAATGCCTTGTCCTCCCCGCTCCCCTCCCACTGCGGGCTTCATGCACACTTTAGTAATTTAGTGCATTACTCCACTTAACTTTGTCTTCACATATAGCAAAGCGCTGCTTAGTCTTCTGGCCTAGAGAGTTCCCTGAAGCAGGCCTGGAGGTACATGCAAGTCGGGCATCGAAGCTAGAATGAGTGAGAGGGGTTCCTGGGCTGGGGGCCAGAAGATGGAAGAGCAGTTTGCAAAGACTGTTGCAAAGACGAGAAGGTCAAATATTTATTCAAATGAGAAGCTTACGTTCCAAACTGCATTTGAACGTGTGACTGTGCAAGGTGGTTTCCATGTGCGATCCAGCCTCCTGTGAACCAATGAATATCCAGGCCTGTTCACCCCACACCCTGCACTGCCTCCCGGGCTAGGTGCTGGGTCAGACAGGTGAGCATCCTTCCTTCCTGTGCAGTTACTGCTGGAGGCCCTGAGCAAGAAGCCGGGACCACAGGTACGCTGCCTTGACTGTAATCCAGGTTGTGCTTTTCATTTAGCTGTGTGACCCTCAGGCAAGTTGCTTAACCTATCTGTGTCTCCCCTGTAAAATGGGAATGATCGTAATAGTATTTACCAATGGGTTTGTGGGGAAGATTAAATTAATTACCTAAAAACTCTTAGAATGGGGCCTGACACCCGGGGAGCAGTCGGTAAGTATTAGCTGTTGGAGTCATTATAGTACAGCGGCAGTGAGTAAGAGGGGATCTGACTGAAGCAGGGCAGGGACCGAGGGCCGAGTGGCTAGCCTGCTTGATTTCAAAGGGCAGCTGGCATGTAAATTCTTCCTGAGGGAAAACTGGGAGGTTGAAGGGTGGGTGAGGTTAGGTCAAGCAGAGGAATAGTCGGTGCAGAGATAAGGAGGTGAGAGCTATGAACTGGCTTGAATGTTCTGGAAACCAGTGGGGTCTCTGTGATGCTGTCAGGTTGAAAGACATTGATGGGGTGGGTAAGAAGCTGGTGCTGGGCGTGGGTGGGTCCTGACCTCTAGGTCTTCGTCGGTAAAATGGGAGTGATGACATACAGGCAGTGAGATACTCAACTGGAAGGCACCTGGCCAGCCAGCATTTCACAAATACCTATGGATCCAAGACCAGAAAGGAGCTTAGCTTGGGAGAGAAAGGGGTGTTGCAGGAGTGCAGGGGAGGGGCGAGGGGTGGTGGCATGGGAGCTTTTGGCTCTGTGGTTCTGGAGTGGTCTTCCGCTGCCCCCAAGACTCCCGAGCCCCCCTCTCATCCTCCCAGACCCCTGATGGAGGGTCCAGATCCTTGGAAAGTTGCTCACCCTTCTTCCTCGTGTCCAGAAACCTCTGCTTCCCCGGGTAGCATCTGCAATGTCGTAATGATCCACACAGGTCCTTCTCCGTCTTCCTCCTCAAAGTGTGAATTTCTGAAGGGCAGAGTTTCCGCGTGACTTAACTTGACATCCCCGGTCCTTAGCTGTGCTCCCACCCCACTGTAAGCGCTGTGGAAGGAGACGGAAAGGAAAAAGCAGATCTAGACATGGCCACCTCCCCCCCTGCCCCGCTTCTTGCCTCTCTTTTTCATCTCTCTGCGCTCTGGAATATTGCAGCGCTCAACACACACACACACACACACACACACACACACACACACACAGAGTGACTGAGATATTATTTAATACGGGAGCTTTTGTGTCTGGCTTCTTTAACTTTGCACCACATTTTATGGTTGGTCCACGTTGCTGTATATGTCAGTACTGCGTTCCTCTTTCTGACTGAATAATATTCCATTGTATAACATATTTGCATTTGTTTACTCATTTATGCACTGATGGAAATTTCGTTCGTTTCCATCGTTCGATTATCATGAGTAATTCTGCTATGAACATTTGTGTTCAAATTTTTGCTTGAACACCTGTGTTCGATTTTGGGGGGTATGTACCCAGGAGTGGAATTGCTGGATCATGTGGTAATTCTATGTTATCTCTGGAAGGAACTCCCAAACTGTGTTCCCCAGTGACTGTATCATTTTATATTTCCACCAGCAATGGACGTGGGCTCCAATTTCTCCAAATTATTGCCAGTGCTTATTTTCAGTTATTTACTTATTTCTTTGTTTATTATAGCCGTCCTAGTGGATGGGATCTCATTGTGGATGTGATCTCATTGTGATTTTGATTTGCATTTCCTCAGTGATTGATGACGTTGAGCCTTGCACATGTGCTTGTTGGCCATTTGTACGTCTTTGGGGGGACTTGATTTTACTTAAAGGGTGAAGGGAAGCCAATGGGGGTTTATAGCGTAGGAATTGTATGAGTCCATTTCCATCTCAATAGACCTTCTGGCTTCTGGGTGGAGGATGGAGGAGGCAGGTGACCACCTGGGGGGTATTTTAGGAGTTTTGGGGAAAGATAAGGGGGGCTTGAGTGACAGTGGTTCACAGCTCCATTGCTTACTCTCTGACACTTGAGTAGGTCACCCCTCCCCGGATCCTCGGTTACCCCCTCTGTGGAATGGGGTAATAAGAGCACATTCTCACGGGAGGGTGTTTAGGTTAAGTGGGGTCATGGTTTCAGAGAGCCCGCCTGGGTCTGGCGTGTGGCGGGAGCTCCAGGAAGCAGGGGCAGCCTCCCAGGCAGCAGCTGGCGGGTGTGACCTGGTCAGAGTCTCAGGGGAGACTTGGAGGGGCTCCATGTTGGCAGCTTCACCCATTTCATCTCTGCCCTCCCGCTGCTGGGCTGGGGGGAGAACAGGTAAAAGGAGAAGGGAGAGGATGGTGGGGTGGAGAGGCAGGCATATCCCAGACTACATTTTCTCCTCTTCCGCTCTGTCTGTCTCTCTCCCCAAAGCTCTGCTCCCGGACAGACTCCCGTGTCACCAGCCCACAGCACCAGAGGAGGCCTCTGCATCCCGGGGTCTGAGCTGCACTGGGAATCGGGGACTGTGGGAGGCTGCACGGAGGAACAGAGGCTCAGACCCTGTGAGGCCTGGGCCCCAGCTGGTTGTGGCCCTTTGGGGGCAGGACTTCAAGAGTCCGGTTCTGGTGCCACCCCTTCACTGCCTGCCTGGCCGCCTCTGTCATGCTCATCTTGTCTAATCAAGCGTAATGTTTGTGTGAACTGTTTACCGTTCGTCCTCCTTCATTCTTGAATGTCAGGTAACACTTGTGTGTGGTTGAGTATATGGCAGGTTAGGTGGGAGATGGTCACCTTAGTGACTGCATTTCACAGTGCTCAGCCTTCACAGGTGTGCGTCCTCTTCCGTAATCTCCATTCCCCTCCGCCTCTTCTACAGGTGAGGTAGTGATGGACCACCCCCATCGTCCTGGGACAGGCTTCCTGTACAGTCCCCTTATAGCACGGACTGTAGCGTACAACAATTATCTGTTGTCTTATCTCCCTTTCTTGAACTCCTGACTTATGCATTCGTGCCTCCCTGGTAGCTACTACCGTTGCTGACACTAAGCCTTGAGTTAGTGTCAGTATTTGCAGCACGATTGAATGAACCAGGGATCTCATCATGACCACAAAGGGGGTCTGAGCAGGCGTGGCTGAGACATTTATAAAGGGAAGATTGTTTTTAAAAATTAAAAAGCATAAGCTCGTGATTAATTCATGCCCCCAAAAACAGGTTGTCATTGTCATTTTATAAAGATTAGTATCCAAGCCAGTGTGCAGGTTGCTGTTTCAAGTTTGTTCTGTCTCACACTTGGAGGCAGCTACCCAAATCCTTGACGCTGCCAGCTCTTGCATTGTTTGTTTTTCCTTCAAGGTCTTACCTTCCAGCCTTACTCCCTGCGTGCCCGGTGTCCCCAGCACAACCTCGATTCCCATTTCCCAAGCTGCTTTTCACCCGCTCCTCGCTGGCCAGGGACTCAGAGCCCAGTCCATGCTGTGTACAACCATCGTGACATTTATTAACCGAGTGGGGTCTTAGGTCGCTACAGCCGCCTTCTGCAGCATCAGTTCCCCTCACGAAAACGTGGGCATTTTTATGCTGATCTGTTAGGTTTGGGGCTGGAGATTAAATGATAGAAAATGATGAAGTGTCCAGCATCGATCACAGTTGTTCCAAAAGTTTTGCTTCCTTCCCCCGCACATCCGTGATCCTCTTTGCTTTAAATATGCCCCATCTCAACCCTCCACTCCTAAATCCTGTACTTTCTTCAGGACTTGGCTGAATTTTAGCCTTTAGTTCATCAACAGGTATGTATGGAGTGCTGTCTCTGGGTCAAGCCCTTTGCTGCCCACTGGGATACAGCAGCCCAGGAATCGAGGAGGGTTTGAGTCCCTGGAGGTGACATTTTGAGAGGGTGATCTAGAAGTTAAGCAAGTAAAGAATTCCACAGGGTAGTTGATTCTCCAGATATCCTCGAAGAGGGTGGTACTAGAAAGGAGCCATGAGGAAGGGGAAATAGAGGCTTGTTGAGGAAATGACAGTTGTGCTGAGACCAGGCGGAAAACGGAGGACCGGTGCGGGGAAGTCTTCAGAGAGCGCCTTTGAGGCCACTGGGAGACCCAGGCCAAGGCTTCATGTAACCTGCAGGGCTACGTGAAGGAACAGTGAGGGGTCCATATGCGGGGCATCTTGAGGCCGTGTGGTTTTAACCAAGGAGGTGCAAGGCCATCGGAGGGTCACGTGGCTGAGGTTACCTCCCCCGTCACGACCGTCGTTCCTGTGCTGCTGAGTGGAGAAGGGACCCCGCAGGGAGGGGCCCAACCGTCAGAGAGGCAGGGACGCCAGCGTGGAGGCTGGTGTCCTCCAGCTGAGAGTCGAGGGAAGCGCACCCGGTGGGCCTTGGATCCCTTTCGAGGGCTCTGTGCCTCACCTACAGCTCTTAGGACAAGGAGGAGGACTGCCCTCAGGCTAACTGCATGGCGAAGAGAGGGACGTGCCTGGGGTTTGTATCACCCCATGAGTGTGGTTCCTTTGTGGCGGGGGGGGGGGGGGGGGGGGGCCAGCTTCAGCGTAGAATGCATACGTGTATCTCGGGGGGGAAATGGCAGGGCTTCTGAGGCCTTCCCTGAGGTTCCTTTCATGCTCCCGTACTTACCCCCGCCCTAAGCTGCACACACACGCACACACTTATACACAGGCGTGCACCCCTTTATCCGGCAGAACACCCAGTCCCTCCTGCCGCGCCCAGGAACAGGCCACCGCAGCCCCGCTGCAGCCCGCGCCCCGTCCCAGTAGAACCTTTGCCTGCCTGGCTCCCTCGTGAGACTCTGAACTGCTGGCTAGAGGCCGTGACAGTAACTTTTGCTCCCTGGATGGGTTCCCTAGGCTCCACGCTGGAGGCCCGGCGCTCGGTAGGTCCACGGGGCATCTGGTTGGTATGACTGACTACATCAATGAATGGAAGCAGTGAGGGCCGGGTAACCACTGGGAAAACCGGCCTCCTGGATGGGAGAGGAAGAAACAGTGTTAGCTGCAGACGGCTCTCGGCCGGGGGACAGGTGGGTGTATAGGCCCAGCCTGGTTGGTGCCAGGCATCAAGCTGAACTCGACCACGCGAGGGTGACTGTTACTGATACAGACGCTCACGCCGAGAGCTGGCCCTTGGGCTGTGTGAGGCTGAGATCGTGTCCATGTGGCTCATTTCTGTGTCCCTAGCTCCTAGTACAGTGCCTGGGGCATCCTGCCCAGACAGGACACGTTGGTTGAACAACAGTGATTACAGACTTTCCAAAACAGGGGAGGACAGGGTGAGCCATAGAGCTTGGAAAGGTGTGACGGATAGAGGAGGTGGACCTCCAGGGGGCTGTGAAGAGATTGGGGGTGACAAAGGCAGAGCCGGGAGAATGGACACCAAGGAGAGTGGACACCCAGGCCAAGAGGACGGTCACGGTCGTCTTTGCTAAACGCAAGGAGCCAGCTCGATTGGAACGGCATTTCTAGAAAGTGTTGGAGGGGGTTTTAACAGAAGGAAGCAACAAACCAACAAACGTAGCTATTACCTTTCAAGAAGTTAAAAATCAGTATTTCAAAAAGAATCATACAGAGATTAGGCCACTGAGGTTGCCTTCCTTAACATTAATTACCTCTCACCCTCCCCTCCCCAAAAGTGTTATTTTCATGACCTTTCGCATTGAATTTTAAAGATCAAATGAAATAAACGGGGAGGCCTTCAGTATCCTGGGGTTCCAAAAGTTTTACCTCTGTGCCTTCCATTACCTCTTTGCTCTGATACACCCCTTTCTCATTTCTGTAAGTGATTAATATGAATAAATGGGAAAATTAGAAAGTACTCAGGGTCCCATCAACCTAAACGTCAGCTAACATGAATGCTCGCTCTGGGTCCAGTTGCATTTATGTCTCATCATATCTATTCTCCTCTGAGACACGTGTGTTCTTTACAGCTGTTGAGGACTGAGGTCCAACATTATTAAGCCACCGGCCTTGAGGTTACAGAGAAATAGGCGTTGGATTTGGGATCCGGCGCAAAGCATATCTGGCTTTAGCGACTCTGAGTGCAAAGTGCAAGTAACAGAATGGACTCTGGGTACCTCGGGGTTTCAGGGCTCCTGGGTCCGAGCCGAAGGCATTGTTTATACCAGAGCTGGAGAAGACGTTTGGCCTCGCTGGCACCTAGATCAGTAGATGACAGCACAGATAGGGACGTTTTCATGGTTGGGAGCAATGGGGTCACTCTTGGTGGTCATGCAAATGAATGAACTTTGCCAGTCCTGTGACTCCCCCTGCCCCTTTGACGGTGGATGCATCCAGGCCAGACTAATGCCTCCATCCCCCTCTTCCCATCCTCTCCATCCATCAGATCTCCTCTTGGATTCCTCTCCATCGTCCTGGGATGCCTTCTTGCTGGACCATGCCTGCAGGGCAGTTTTCAAGGAAAGGTTAAATATGAAACGAACCCCCTCCTTTCATTATAAGGGAGAATATTTCTAACTATGAGTGAAAGGCTTATTGTTTCTCTCAATTACTGTTCACTGAGTGTCTGTTGTCACTTTAAAAACAATGTCAATAACAGCAGCATCTACTCTGGGTGTTTTCTGAGTGCTGGATATCGCGATATGTACTTTATATACTTCACATGTAAATGCTTCGGTTTCTCACACTAACCCTGCTGGGAAGGTATCACGGGCCCTCTTCATAGATGGTAACACTGAGGATCAGAGAAAAAGGTACCTGCACCAAACTAGGAACTAATAAAGGACAGGGTTTGTGGCTGTGAAAGTTCGGCCCCAGCCGTTGCCACCTCCTCTGCACCTAGCTGCCTCTCTGTGTACTCTGGGGACTCAGTTTTCTCTTCTGTATAATGGGTAGTTCGGCTTCCTAAGCCCCAAGGCCCCTGCAGCTGTGTGAGTCTGTGAGCCAACAGCTGAAGCCTCCATAGAAGCCTTACCTGGTGCGATGCACCAACCCCTGCAGGTACCCCTGGCCGTGGAGGTGGAGGAGCTTTTGCAGCATCAGCTCTACGTAAAGTAGAGCCCAGACAGGCTGCTTCTCCCCTTCCTCGTAGCTCCCAGGAGGCTCCAGAAAACATCATTTCACGTCGTTTTCAAGTCCCTCCCTCTCTACCTTGGCTGAAAGGGTGGCTGGGAGGAGGGTGGCCATCCGTGTGTGAGAAGGTTGACAGTGGGTGCTTCCAGATCTTGTGGGTGGTCCTTGTGGGAACACAGATGCAGGCTGAGTCATAGCCGTGCTTGGGAAGCTAATGACAGATGCCAGAAAAATCGGGTCCCAAAGCTCCACGGCCGGGGCACAAACAGATAGCGCCTCTGAAATGCCAGCCTCGACTCGTTGGGTGGGAGCCTCGCGGCTTACTTTCACCTCCTCTCCTGTTTACACTGTGGCTTCTGGAAGGGTAAATGGAGTGTCCACTGCAGTGGAGCTGCCATTGGGTACTGTAACCCTCTTGGATGCTGGGTTCTCTCTGGAATCTTCTCCAACAAGATGGATTGTGCTGCCTTGCTTTTCCTGCCCTGAAGACAAAAGGGACTCAAGCTTGCCTTAAAACTAAGAGCCATGGAATCATTTCACCCTTAAAGTCCTAAAGTAGGGGCCTGGTGCCAAGTGCTCAGGGAAGCTCTATATTTGATTGGAAAGAAGAGTAATCAACTCATTCATTCATTTGCTTATCCACTTATATGTGAACTTCTCTTGTATCTGTGTATTATTCCATCCCTCCTCTCATTTGTCCCACAACTGTTATTGCGTTCTCTTCACTACCATGTTTTTTGCTAAACGTGGTGGCTGCCCTTCCTTTAAGCAGCTCGCAGTGGAACCTGAAAGATGGATGTACTTCCAGAACATAGGCTGGTCAGGGCTGTTGTGGCATGTATGCGACATTCTGGGGGCTTGTGTTGGGAAGGTGGTGGCATGGCCGTTCAGGAACGACTTCCTGGGGGAGCTGTGTTGGACATTTAAGCGTGGGGAGCTGGTCAGGTAAGGAGGACATAGGTGAGCCACCTGCTGGAGATAACGGATCACACAAAGGTAAGACGCATTCAGAGGCGGTGGAGCGCTTTGATGAGGCTGCCTGCAGAGATTCTGGTGGGCGTGGGTGACAGAGAGAAGACAGATTGGCAGAGGGCAGGAAGGTCCCAGAGTTTGAAGGGCCTGGTTTTTCTGCTAAGAGTTTGGGCTGCGCCGAGGTTAAACATGCATCGCTGTCAGGCTGCTCCTATAGCAGAGGTGGGTCTGTCTGTGTTAAGCCTTACAGAGCATCGCACTCTAAGGACCCGGATACCCGAGGTCCTTCCTGGCTTTTCTCTCAGATGGCTCTGTGACCCCGAGACAGCGCCAAAGCCACTCAGGCTTTCTGTTTCCTCGGCCCCAGTATGGGGCTGAGCCAAGTAATCCCTGAGTTTCCTGTGAGGTCTAAACTTCTGAGATGCTGGTGCATCTCAGTCACACCCACTTCCTCCCCCATGACCATGCAGGTATCAGGGAGGCCACCCCCTGCTCTTTTTCCCTCTTGGGGCACCTTCCATGAGCAGATGAGATCACGGATGTGACAACTTTGACCACCAGGAATATAAGACCACTGGACTAGAAATCGGGAGACAGGGGTCCTGAGCACACCACTCTGCAGGGTGGCCAGCGCTCTTCCCACTCTGGGCCTCACACTGCTCAGCTGCACGATGAGGGTGGCAGAGGAGCCACTGCGGGGCTGCTGGATCTCTGCACTTTGACGTATGAGGTCGTAATACCTGGGTAAAGCTGATGGTTTCAACGTGTTAAACGAAGAAACCGCCGATGCAAAACCAGCTGACATCTTCATATGACACAGCTTGAGTTGGGTGGACGGCCGTCCTGCAAACGGAATGCTCTTGAAACATTGTAATGCATGTACAGCCTTAGTAGTCACAGGTAGGGAGCACTGAGGACTGTACTCCAGGCTCGCTCCCAAAGCAGGAATCCCCTCTTCAGCTTCTGGGGAGAACTCTGCATCTGAAGGTGCTCTTTCTGGCACAGGGAATCAGTGCCATTCAAGGCGGGACTGTCCATTACCTCCGGCTTGAGTTCTCTGTCATTGCATTGAAGCCTCTCCCACCTCAGTGAATGGAAGATGCTGTTACCACCTTCCCAGCTTCTGTCTTCCTCAGGACCCAGAGGGTCGGGAGCTTGACCCTGAACCCAGGAACCTTGGCCATGTCCTGAACACCCCCAAGCCCTGGGTCCTGATAGCTGGCCCTGGACACCACCCAGGTCTTCCCCCTGGTGCCTCAGTGTGCTGTCTGCCCAGCTCAGCCCAGCTTCTCCTGCTGGCGCCCCCACCCTTCCAGGGTGAACTTCCTTGGGTGTTTAAGCTTGTCTTTGCTATGTGTAACCTCTATTATTATTATTATTAGTTATTCTAATATTGGCATTATCCACTACTTATTGAGCGCCCATAATGTTACTGGAAAAATATCCATTAGTGTCAATCTGAAAAAAAAAAAAATCACTGCAAAATAGACGCTACTTTTAGCTGGGAGGGAAAACCTGCTTTAACGTGACCCAGCTAGTCCCTAAAATGGTCAGCACGTGACCCACGTTTGGCAGGGTCAGAGCTGCTGCCCTTTGTATGATTCTTGCTGTCTTCCCGAGAGCTCAAGTCACCACATGCCTTTTATGTGTGCACGTGTGTGTGTGTGTGTGTGCGCGCGCGCGCACACTTAGGTGCCCGTTTGTGTACGTGCATTTCAGGAGGTGGGAGGAGAGATGAATTGCTACCCACTCTGGTCACATGCTTAACTTCTGGGTGAGTGCCGCCAGCATTGGCAGGGAGGGGAGGCTCCATGCTGGGAGCTGCCAGCAGCAGTGGTGCTTCCTTGCCTTTGGTACTTTAAGGCTCTACCCGAGTTTACGCATCTGTTATCCTTTTATGAGGTTGTGAAACCTTACGTGACTTCGTGCCTGCGTTTTCAGGTGCTGCTTAAGAGGGGCACAGCACCCCAAGGGAAATAAGGACTCAGTGCTGTGTGGGATGCTTCTTTTGGCATTGTCTTCAGACATGAAAAATAATAAACGTATACAGCACATTTTGATTTCTACACTGAAGGAAAGAAAATACTTTTTAGCGTCAGGGGGCCAAGTGGCTGGGGCTGAGTTTGCTGTGATGAGTGAGCGTCACAGATGTGAGTTCTGGCCTTCGCTCTGCCCTTTGCCAGCTGGGAGACCCTGGGGAAGCCCATAGCCTGCCAGGGGTCCAGTAACTCCTATGGGGAAAGGCGTTATCATTTCTTTCCTTCCATGGCCACCAAATTGTTTTTAGGTTTTCTTCCTTGTCTTAATGGTTGGTACTTATTAAACATATATCATCTGCCGGCTCCAAAGCAATTTCCAGTTGGGGAAACTGAGGCACAGAGAGCCTAAGGTCTTGCCTGAGGTCCTGTACTATACTCTGAGGGGCTGAGGTCTCCATCTCTCAGACTGGCCAGCCTCCTGCAGGCTGCCCTGCTGGGTCATGGCCTTCACCACTGGGCGTTCTTGCCTTCTCTGTGCACCTTTATGTCATGGTGCCTATCCTTGTGGACCACAGCTATGACCTGGCTCTCTCCTTTCTGGTCCGTGTCCTCTGATGGCCCAGTTGTCTCTGTATCCCTGGTGCTTTGAGCAGGTCTGCGTGCTTGATCCTGATCCTGGTGTGTTGAAGGAATGAACATCTCCAGGAGATTCTCCGCGTTTGATCCTAAGCAATCCTGCCTTGAAAGGGGGGTGTTGGCCCACATTCCAGATGTGAACACTGAGGCTCAGAGATGCTGTGTGGCTGGTCCTACTTCCCATTCAGAGGTGAGGCCCAGAGATCGGATCTAATGCAGATGGGGTGTTCTTACAGCATGGCAGAAGCTTTCCTTGCAGGTGACACTCCCTTTCCGATAAAGAGATGCTAGTTTTCATTCCTAATGAGATTGTTTTCTTTGAACACGGAGCTGACTCTCATCGCAGTGACCAGGCAGTAAACTGGAGTTATCTATCTCTTTAGAATGGCTGTCTGAAGAAAACTGCCCCGGAGGGAAGGGTATCCGTGAATGCCGTTGTGGGTGTTCAGAGGACCGTTTCTGCTGCTTCTCTCAGAGCCGAGGAAACAGCTCCATCTGATAGGGTGTTCCAGGTCCCTGTGGCTCCCCAGGAACTCTCTGGGTTGTGCTCTGGCATCCTTTCTCTGTCCTCACTTCCTGCCCTGCAGTATCAGGCGGCCCTTTCCTGAAGCTTCCCCACTTGCCTGTTGTAATTCTATGACTTGTAATCTTTTGAGCACAGTAGCTTTGCATGCCCTTTTCATAAAGTCAATGCTGATGTCTATTAAGATCAACACGCCGTTTTTCATTTAATCTTTCAAAGGCCACACACTTTGAAGATTGATGTCTTAAAAGAAAGATTACATTTTAAAGGAAGACGTGTTTGTAAAGGGATTTGTTTCCAAGCTGTATCTAATGAGGTATTGGCATCGTGGTATTTCTCCAGAATAGCCTTAATATTTCTAACAAATTTCCTCAGAGGCTACTGTGAATGTTCTGAAACATTTTTGAAAATGTAAGTAACTAATGAAACATTTGAGAAACATTGCAGTAAAACGTACAAACAATTATTCTACCTTAATTGACACGGAGGCCAGGCCTCCAGGGACCCCAGAGCCTCTAAAATAAAGGAGAGAGGGACAGTGCTTTGGGTCTGGATTGCATGAGGGGCCTTTTGAATTTCTGCCAACAGTGTTGAAGGCAGAAATAAAAATACTAACTGCTTCCACTGATGAGTGATTGACCATTTGCCAGGAAATGACTGAAGCTCTTTGTGTACATGATAATCTTCAGGCCTCAGAGCCACTTTAATGCACTGGCATTCCGCCTGCGGTACCCATGGAGCGATGGGGCCTTGGAAGATCCTGTGGCATAAGAACTAAGGGGGGTGGATTCAAGCTCAGCTCTGACATGGAGTGGGGAGGAAAGCTTTGTGCCCAGAGGTGGGAATAGTCCAGGCTGAGGCTGTGAAGACCCGCTCCAGGTGGGGAGAAACTACTCACTTTTCTGAGCAGAGGGAGGTTTGCATGGGTGACCTTGAACCCAGGCACGACCTCAGGAAATGCTTGTTTGACCTTGAGCACATCAGGATCACACCAAATGTAACAGAAGCATTGAAGCCACTAGAACATGGGGGGCTCTTTTGTGGTAGGCAGTTAGTGCAGAGATGCCTGGGGTGTGTGTGGGGTTGTGTGTTTTGTGGGCGGGGTGTGTTGTGTATGTGCCGTGGGCATCTTGTGTGTTTGATGGGTACTGTGTGTGGGTATGTCATGTGTTTTGTGTGCGTGTGTGTCTGGGTCTGTACCAGGTGTGTGAGTGTGATATGTATGTGTGTCGGACGTGTTGAGTGTGAGCTGTGTGTCGTTCAGGGCGTATGTCATGTGTGTATTGTCTGTATGCTCTAACACGTCATCTCTACTGACCGTGAAAACAACTTTATGGGGCGGGTACTCTTATTATTCCCAACTGGACAGGAGGAAACAGAGGGACAGAGAGATGAACAAAGCGATGGGCCCGAAGGCATGCAGCTCGCGAGGAGCCGAGTCCACTCGGGTCTCTGCCTCAGTCCATGCCTCCCGTCTCTGCACCGGCGGTTCTCCGATGAGTGTTTGCATCAGAATTCCCTGGAGGACTTGTGAAAGCACAGATTCCTGAGACTCACTCCTGCAGTTTCTGATTTAGTCGGTCCTGGTGGGACCCAAGAATTTGCTTTCATAACAAAGTGAGGCTGGTGCTGCCAGCCTGGGGACCACACCTGTAAATCAGCCCTGTCACTGTGCGCTCTGTAGTCCTCAGAAAGATCAAGGAGAACGTTGGGACCAAAGCCAGTGATTCTTTTAAAACTTTTAATTTTATATTGGCGTATAGCCGATTAACAACGTTGTGATAGTTTCAGGCGCACAGCAAAGCGACTCAGCCATACATATGCATGTATCCATTCTCCCCCAGACTCCCCTCCCATCCAGGCTGCCACATAACATTGAGCAGAGTTCCCTGTGCTATAAAACCAGTGGTTCTGGATTCCTGCAGATTCCTGCGCCGCCTGCAAAGTGGACCTGGTACAGTTACCAGCAAAATCAATGGGGAGTTTTAAAACTGACATTTTAAATGTGAGCTCATCATCCTCATTGAATTGGTGTTTGGCTATAATGAATCACATGGTATTAAAAAGGAAAAGGCAGCTTCCCCACCAAGAAGCTGTGTTTGCATCTCCACGTTCCAGTAGGAGGGTAGGGTGCATCTTCCCAGGAGGAAATATTCTGTACGGTATTCTCTATGTGTTACATATTTTTTTCTTCTAAACATTAATTCCACCCCCACCCCCACCCCCCACCCCAAAACCACTGTCTCAGCCCTTCTGCAAGTAAGGACTGGCGCCAGAAAACCAAAGCGATGGGCTCCCGGGTCAGTGTTCTTGCCTCGTGTGGCATGGATGCTCCCCTGTGTGAATCAGAGTCAATACTACCTGCCTCAGAGAGGTTTGAGGGGCGTGTGAAGTGATGAATGGAAATCCCCGAACAGTGCTTGGCCTGTGGGTGTAGGGGTGTCCTGTTCCTGCGCTCCCTTTGATCCTCCATAAGCTCCCCCCAGGAGCAGAGATCATGGGGGGTTCAGGCATTACCGGGACAGATAACCGCAAGCAATGGTGTCAGATGTCTTTGCCAGCTCTGCAGTGTTTTAAGGATTGAGACTGAGTGGGGTGGTGAGAAAGAGGGGAGATGCAGTGGTTGCTGTTGAACGTGAAAACGAAATGAAGCCCAGAGTGGCTCTGTTTGCTGGCCCCTCCACTGGCCTTTTACTGGCAATGCCTTGAAATTGAAATTGAGTGGCGGGTGCTGACCTTGACCGGCTCCGATGCATTCGGCAGGACCGGGGAGCGCCTCGATGGGTCACGCATTAGGGAAATAGGTTTTCAGTACTTTTTCTGAGTCTGGCTTTTCCAGGCTCATTGGCTTGAAATTCCATCCTGCAGAATTTATAGAGGTTGGGTCCTAGGATCTGCTGCATTTTAATGTGGTATGTGGAATCCTGTGTCTTTAGAAATGTTGCCTGGCATGGCACCCTTGCCAGAGCTGAGATGCAGCTAAGGCCTCGTTAATCCCTTGTGCTCTTCTTATTCTCGGGAGCTGGCCGAGCATGGCCCCAGTAGCTGCAGTGAAGTTGTGCTCTGAACCCCAGCGATGGTGGTCTGGTCCTCAAGGCATCTTGGGGGCAGAAAGAAGAGGGGCTTTGAAAGGAGACTTAGGTACCAATCACTGCTTGCCAGCTAGGAGAGACCAAATTTCCTCTTACTCCCCCCGCCCCCTCTTATTCTCTCCCCTCCTCCAAGATCATGCCAGCTGCTACCTATTTAGAACCTTCTAGCTCCCCCAGAACCTGCTCAGTTGCAAGGAATTGCAAGTAATTATCTCCTATCCTCCTCCTAGGTAGCTTGTACTGTCCCATTACACATGGTAGTAAACTGAGGCTGCTTACCAAAAGTACACAGCACTAGGATATTCTGGAGTCACAAAGGGGCTCCAGGTTAGAGACTTTCTGATCCTTTTCCTTGTCTGCCCTATGGGGCAAGAACTTTTATCACAACATTCTTCTTGGACAGAAGAATCAGACGACTCACATAAAATATGCAGCACCGGGATTCCTTGGTGGCGCAGCGGTTGAGAGTCCGCCTGCCGATGCAGGGGACACGGGTTCGTGCCCCGGTCCGGGAAGATCCCACATGCCGCGGAGCGGCTGGGCCCGTGAGCCATGGCCGCTGAGCCTGCGCGTCCGGAGCCTGTGCTCCACAACGGGAGAGGCCACAACAGTGAGACGCCCGCGTACCGCAAAAAAAATTCAGGACCAAGAACACACTAAATGCTCAGTAAAAGTCAGTTGCTTTTCCTTCCTCCAAATCTCTGATACCTAGGTGACTTCATATCCTCAGAAAATCCATCCTGCCTTGAGTCTCCCTGTCAATTTGTTTCTCATCCTAGACTGGGAATATTTTAATTTTATACCCTTTCATCTTTCCTATCCAACCTTCTTATTATTGGCCCAGGGTCTCCTGACTTGGAAAATCAACAAGCTGTCACGTTGGGTTCAGCATCTGCTTGGCGATAGCGCCCACTGCCTCTGCTTCCCCTGCTCGGTAGAAAACACATTTGTCCCTGCACTCCAGGCACCTTAGATCTTTAGAGACTACGTTTATACTAACAATGATAGAACCATCTTCATTCATTATTATTAATCATTATTAATTGTCTCTTACATTTATGAACTTTTTACTACATGTTGGGAACTGTGCAAAGTGCTCTATGTGGCAGATTTATTTAATCTCCCCATTGTCTGTCAGAGTTATATGCCATTACCAGTCCTCCTGTTACAGATGAGGAAACTGAGGATGGGATAGGTTCAGTTGACTTGCTCAAGGTCACACAAGTAGAGAGTGGAGGAGTGGGGATTCTTGCTCTGTTGGCCGTGAAGCGTGTGCTCGTAGCTGGGATGCTCGTGCCTCCAGGTGCTGACAGGTAAGGAAGGGCAGGGAACTAGCCCAGCTTTAGAATTAGTGTATCTGGGTCTGAGTCCCAGTTCTTGGAGGTGTGAGCTGTGTGACATCCTGTAAGTTACTTCATCTCTCTGTGTCTGTCCTATAATAGGAACCCCTGGGTGATGGTGTCCGGTGGACACGTCATGGTCCCGTTGGCCAGATACCCTTGTCCATCTAAGTCAGTGCTGTTTGAGTTCCACTTGTAGAATCCCGGGCTCTCTGTGTTTGGCTGATGTGACCTCAGGCTGTTCATTTCCCTCTTGTTTTTTAGGTAATGAACCAAAAAGATCATGTCTGAAGTACAAGGAACGGTCGAGTTTTCTGTAGAGCTACATAAATTTTATAATGTGGATCTCTTTCAGAGAGGGTGAGTATGCTTTCACTATTTGTATTTGTTTACATATTTGTTTTGTTTTTTCTCTGGCAGGTCTTGGTGGTGAGGACAGGTCATAGGAAATTTTGGGTTAATGAGGAAAGAATTTGTATTATTTTTCCTGCCAAGTGGAAAATCCAAACTTTTAGTGCATTTGAAAATAAGCCATAAATTGACACAGACCAGAAAATGCTAATTTCTCTCATCCTCCTGCACCTCTTCCTACTTGCTCTTCCCATTAAATCTGTCAGTCAGTGTTAAAGGAAAGTGAATTTATTGGAAATGAAGCTTGCCTGGGTAGCTCTGATAAAAAGTGTCTGTAGGATCAATATTTCTAGGGACCATCTCCCCAAACCACATATCATAAACCCTGTACCCAGGTCTCTGAAAAACTGAGAATTTACAATGTCTTTTTTATTTATTTTATTTTATTTTTTTGAGGCACGCGGGCCTCTCACTGTCGTGGCCTCTCCCGTTGCGGAGCACAGGCTCCGGACGCGCAGGCTCAGCGGCCATGGCTCACGGGCCCAGCCGCTCCGCGGCACGTGGGATCCTCCCGGACCGGGGCACGAACCCGTGTCCCCTGCATCGGCAGGTGGACCCTCAACCACTGCGCCACCAGGGAAGCCCCACATTAAAAAAAAGTCTTTTTAAAATACACAATTAAAATATAGCTGCTCCTACTTTTTCAGGATGTACTCTGAATTTGGCATTTTACGTGCATGATCTCACTAAGTCCCACACTGAGATGGAATAACCGGTTCATCCGAGCCCAACACTAAGTAGATTGAGATATGTGAACTTACATATGGATTTGTAACTATAATTATTAATAATGTACCTTTTCTGAACTGTATATTGACCATCAGATATTGACTAAAGCTCGTATGAAATCGTCATCGTTAACAAGACATTTCAAAATGGCACATCCAGAGCACAAAGAGAGCCCTGTGCAGGCGGTAAGGGAGGTTGAAAATGAATATGGAAATCATGAATTATTCGATAAGCCTGTGGTGCTCTTCTCTTCTTTCCAGATCTATGTGGTTTGGGGAAGCATCTCGTTTAGCTGCATATTCATTGCTAAAGTCTAATGTTGAATTTGTCTGAATTAAAACCAGACCATTGAATCACTGTTCTATGTATATATATATGTGTGTGTGTGTGTGTGTGTGTGTGTATTTTAACATGCATAATATATTATATATAATTTTAATTATTGTATATTACTGTATATATATTACCAGTGTATATATATAATATATGTTATGTATATAATTTTATTACTGTGTATGTATATATTACAAAAGTTATGTGTTCCATCAATACATAAAATAATTATTTTAAAAACATGAATTATCACATTTCTTATCTCATCTTTTAAAATACCTTTTCTTGTGTTTATAATGCATACTATATACAAGTAGAACTGTACATGTGTATGATTTATAAATAAATATACATATATTGGGGTTGCATGCCCAAAAATGTTTTTACTGGTAAACATGCAAATCAACCGTTGGAGACCACTGGTCCATCTAGCAGAGCAAGGAGAACTCTCACAACTTTCTTCTAGCTCTTAATGCTACTATTTCATGGTGTCCAGGAGTGTGGAAATCTAGGCACACACGTCGATGTGGATAAGGGCATAACTGTATGATCAAACTTGGTTGAGGGTGGGTTTCATTTCAGCTACCTCCATGAACAGGCTAGGGCATCTTTTGGATGAAGGCGATTAGACCTCTCGGGGGTGGAGGGAGTGCTAGGATCTCCAAGGTCCCATCTGCAATAAGACCTTGACGTGAATGGTCCCCAGCCCCCTGGATTCTGCCTACAGGGAGCTGTGGACAGGCTGGGCATGATGCCAGCCAGGACTCTGCATCTGCCAGGGGAGTATCTGACGGGCGTGGTCCCTGATGCTCAAGGGCCAAGGAATTTTCCACTCTGAATCCTACAGGAGCCATGAGGATGGTGAAATGTAATTACTTTCCTAGCAAGCACTCCGTGGGGATGTGACAGCTGCGGTCCAGACCTAGTAGGCAAGGTGGGGGCCTGGGTGAAAGAAAGTGGATGATCTCCTGATGTCATTAAAGAGAAGGAAGGTGGGATTTGGGGAAGCTGGCCCCTTTTGGGGGGGTGTGAGGATGTATGATTAAATGTGTGCTCCATACTGTCCTTGGGATGGTAGAAATCAGAGCCGGGGCTTGCAAAGGGAGGAGAGAGTCCTTCTTTGGATTGCGTTTGGCTGTGGTCATCCAAGTTCCACCTGGCTTCTCCAGTTGAGGAGTAGTGCCTATGGGCCTGTTTTACAAATGTGCTATAGCTCATTTACCCCATCTGCCCGGATAGACACCCCTTCTTGATTTGTTGTGAGATGTTGTGTTGGAACCGCATGGATACAGAACTGAGAATATTGAGTGAGGATTTGCCCTGATCAGGGAGTTACTTGCTTACAGCACATTTATATTTGTCAATAGTTTTTCCAGTCCCAGAATGCATACTGCCTTTTGGTGATGTTTGCTTTGAACAGTCAGCTTGCATTTATGCAAGGTCTGTGTTGACTGAGGTGAATTCTCAAAGGACAAGCATATCCTGAAACCAGTCAAAAGCATCATGAATTGTCACCCCTGTACTTGGCAGTGAGACTCATCCTGATAAAAAGCCAGAGGCAGGGAGGCACTTGGGAGCCTGGCTTTGGGGTCAGACCTGACTTTGAAGCTAAGCTCTGCCACTTATAAGCTCTGAGAACATGTCCCTTTAAAACCAGTTATCACTCTGAAATGGTGATGGCAAAGTCTATCTCGTGAGGTAATCTGAATGGTTATGGCACTAGTTGTGTTAATTAATATATGCAGAGCAGCTAGCATGGAACCTGGTATCTAGTAGATGCTATCTAAATTGTCACTTCTACTAGTAAATCCTGGCTTCCAATCCGTCCTTAACACTATTAGCAGAGTTATTACCCCATAGGGTTGTTGAGAGCATCTTGTCTTCTCACTCCTCAGCCCAGTGCTCAGAGGCTGAACGGTCTTACTGTCTGTACTCAGACCATTCTTGACCGCCCCCACCCCCAATATCTGCCTTGAAAATTCTACCCTCTGCAAGTTCCCGCTCAAATATAACCTCCTCTCCAAACCACTTCTGTATATTGATTGATGCTCAGCTACTGTCTCAGCCCAGTTTTTATGAATTCCTCTTCTGCCTGTTTCTAAAACAGACATCATGTGTTTTATTCTGTCATCCACTCACACACGCATGACCGCAAACACTAGTAAGCGTACGTTATTGGGTTAGGCTCCATGAGGATGAAGATGAAAGATATTCTGCCTTCAAAGTGTTTACCAGCTGATGAGGGAGATGGATGCACACAGAGAAAATGACCTTGGTGTGTGATACGGTCTACAACAAAGACAGATTCGGTGCTGTGCTGTGAAACACAAGCAGGAAGCCAGTGTGTGGGCAGGGTCAGAGAAGATGTCTTGGTAGGAGATAAGCTATCATTTGAAAGCTGGGCGGGCGTTGGCCGAGCAGAGGACCTGGAAAGGCAGGACCGGAAGGGCTCAGCGGTGTCAGGAAGCAGAGCCAACCTGAAAGCCCAAAGTGCAGTGAAGAGTAGGAACGGAGAAGTGGGTGGGGTAAGAGGGTTATAGCCTATCTTCTACTGGACGTGTGATTATAGAGATATTCATGTCAACTGCCACACACTTTCTTAGATTGCTGTGGGCGGAGGGCTGGGCTGAAAAAGGGAATGATAGTGATGTCATGTGTGGCTTTATCTTCTTCTCAGCTGGATCCAGTCTCCTTCAGGCTAAGGACTCCATCTTACATGACTTCATATGGCCAGCGCCCAGCATAGAGCCTGGTGCACCCTGACAGATCAAGAACAGCTTAGGTGTGGGGTCACGTGGATCTTCATTAAATGATAGTCATAAAGATAAAGCAGTCCCTAATTCCTAGTGTACTATTTAAATCAGTGTTACTCAGAGTGTGGCCCAGGGGCCAGCAGCATCACCATTACCTGGGGGCTGATTAGAGATGCTAGGTCTCGGAACCTGTCTCAGATGTGCTGAGTCAGCATCTCTGGTTGTGAAGCTCGGGAAACCATTTTTTTTTAACATGTTTTTAACATGTCCTCCAGGTGGTTCTGGTTGAAAAGCACAGGAAGCACTGTTGAAAAAGTTTCTGTGAAAATATCAACCTAGGCTGTGTACTAGAATCGTCTGGAGAACTGGAAAATCCACCCTCCAGACAAATGTATTTAAAAGCAAAAAAATTTGGCCTTTCCTGGTGGCGCAGCGGTTGAGAGTCCGCCTGCCGATGCAGGGGATCCGGGTTCGTGCCCTGGTCGGGAAGATCCCACGTGCCGCGGAGCGGCTGGGCCCGTGAGCCATGGCCACTGAGCCTGCACGTCCGGAGCCTGTGCTCCGCAACGGGAGAGGCCACAGCAGTGAGAGGCCCGCATACTGCAAGCAAGCAAGCAAGCAAATAAATAAATTCATTCATTCATTCATTCATTCATTCATTCATTCATTCATTCTGGGGTGGGACCCAGGCATCAGCACTTTCTAAAGTTCCCCAGGTAACCCCAAGGTTGAGAATGACTGGATTAGAACTAAGTGTATATACATCACTCTGTTGTTGATAACCTCTTTATCGTTAAGAAACGGAGACATAAATCTCTTCTTTCATTATACAGTTGTGACATCTCCTCTTCCCCAGTAGGAGACTGGACCTTAACACATGCCTTCTGCTCAGGAACCTACGGAGATGCCACCCTAGCTTTCTAGCATGGGTTCTGGGAGCCAGAAAGCAAAAGGGAAGCTATTATTTCATTTACAATAATTTTCTCATAAGGAGATGCTTAAGTGAACAATTAATTATAAAACCCATTGCCTGGGTACGTGTAAGTCATTAATATATTAATAATTCATACCTGCTTATGAGAGCATGAACCTTCATTTCTAACAGTGTTAGCTGAAAGGGAGCTAACGTTTGTCCTTGAAAATGAATTCAGATTTCATTTTCAGTCTTAATTCAGACGAGGCTCTGAATCAAAGTGATTTTCTTCCTGAGTGAAGGTTTTCATTGTTTGATGTTCAGATTCACCTCCTGTCTTTCCTCCACCCCTTCTCTACAAGGTCATTTAGAAGATTTTCCCTACTCAGAGGTTTTAGATGATTTTACGTATAAATTCTGTCCTGTCCACAGAATAGTTGCACAAAAAAGAACTATAATCAATATGATCAGATCTTATGTGGAAGGTCCAATGCTCGTAGAAATGTTAGGATTGAAATCCCCTTAGAACAAAGTCACCTGCCTTGTCTCTACTGGGGTGAAAACGGTTGGCTCCCAAGTTAAGTGATTCCTGAAAGAAAATCCCATCTTGTGTTTATGCCCTGACATCCCCACTGTGGCCTGATGCCCAGCGACAGCTAAGCTCCCTGGGAAATTAGCTAACCAGCCCTGATGTGCCTTAATAGACTCAGAAATACAATTGTCTTTGCTTGCCAGAGAGCAATT
Organism: Lipotes vexillifer; assembly: GCF_000442215.2. Classification (NCBI taxonomy): domain Eukaryota; kingdom Metazoa; phylum Chordata; class Mammalia; order Artiodactyla; family Lipotidae; genus Lipotes; species Lipotes vexillifer. Next base: position 4,785,243 of record NW_006791731.1, read on the forward strand.
CATTGATTTGTCTGGTTCTGTCAGAAATAATGCTTTTCCTTACTTCTCTTATTAAAATATGTTGCGATCCTTTTCATTCATTCCTACCCTTTTGAAAGGGAGTGGGGATTATACATGGTTTGATTTGGGATTTTTATCACTTGCAGCCAAGGGTTCCATGTAGCACAAGGAGGGTAGATAGGCTCAGTGATCTTTAAGAGTCTTTCTGTGAAATTCCATGATTATTATTTTCATAAAAATTTGATCTCTCTTTCCCCATAAAATGGCATTTTTTTCTCCCCACGATAAGTTTTTTATTTTAAATATCTGTTTAGGTAATACTGAGGATAAACAAGAATATAATTATTATAAATGTGGCTTGTTTAGTAAAACTGCTATTTAAGAACCAGTAATATACTGACAGTAATAAAGGGATTTATGTCCCTCAAATATTTGTCTCAATGTCCTTCTTTGAAGCAATTTAACTCTCACCATCTTTAGAAGTCTCCATTCAAATATTTTTACTTTGCTAGGTTTTACTTCTTGGCTACATATTCAGGCATATAGGCCTCTCTGGGAAACATCAGTACTCAAGGTGTGGGGTGTGTGTGTGTGTGTGTGTGTGTGTGTGTGTGTGTGTGTGTGTGTCTGATCATCAGACCTCAGAAATATGGAACGCTTCACGAATTTGCGCGTCATCCTTGTGCAGGGGCCATGCTATCTTCTCTGTATGGTTCCAGTTTTAGTATATGTGCTGCCGAAGCAAGCACTAAAACGGCATTTTTAATAATTATTCCTGTGGAGAGTGAACAGACGTCAGTTGCCCAAGGGCTTATGTAGATGGACCTTCTGAATTATTTTTCTAGCAAATCCACATTCCTGTTAACAATTACCGTGTCCCATTTTTTTTTTCCTGTTTTTTTCCCTTTGAATCTGTGACTTCATAAGCCTGCTGCTTTAAGCCTTTTATCCTCTTAACCCCTGGCTGAGGACATGCTCAGGAGATCTGTAAAGAAAAGCTCCTTCCAGGGGGCTGAGAGTTGGCCTGCAGAGATTAAAATGTCTCTGGTGAGCTCAGAACCACCCACAGGGCCTAATAACCTCAGGGAGGAATAAAGGCGGAACAGAAAGCCAATGAATAGTGTGGTCCTTTCTAGTTTTGTGCTCACAGGTCCTCGCTCAGGCCTCTCAAGGAGAACGACAGGGCATGTGGTCATGGACGTGGTGTAGAGGGCAGAGCAGAGACCCAGATCTGGTCTAAGACAAAGAGACCTTGGATCTATTTCCACGTCTTCTGCAACTAGCTGGGTACCCGTGGGCGAGTTGCTTTCTCGGCTTCCTTATTTGTTTTGCAGGATCTCTATTGGAAGTCATGAGGTGATCTTTGTAAAGCATCTAGTTAGAGAGGCAGGCCTGGCAGTGCTGCCAAAGTGGGCTAAGCCCTCTCTGGCCTTTCTGTCCCATTGATTACAGTGCAAACTCTGCACCAGACGGTCCTCAGCTGGTCAGTGCCAGGGCTGGAGCAGACCACTGGCCTGGTCAGACTCTGGACTGTGTGATCCTTTTTATATTTTAAGCAATTATTTAAATTCATCACTACTAATCTCCCAGGAAGAGGTCTCCTTGCCAGTTGGAAACCTAATGGACTCCATGCGGATCTGTATTGGCCTCAATGGGGGAAATTCTGCTTTCTGTTCTTTATCTCATTTTTGGAATCTATAAAGTGAAAATGCCACAGTTCTTTTCTTCTGCCTTTATTGAGATGTAATTGACGTATAATATTGTGTAAGCTTAAGGTGTATGTGTGATGAATTCATATATGTATGTATCGTGAAAGGATTACAATACAGTTAGTTCAGACATCCCTCAGCTCAGATAGTTACCATTGTGTGTGTGTGTGTGTGTGTGTGTGTGTGTGTGTGTGTTTGTGTGAGATCATTTAAGATCTACTCTCTTACTAGCTTTCCAATACACAGTACATATCTAAAGAAATAATAGCTTTAGGGAAACTCGTGAGATACTATAGTCAATAGAGGTATACTGAACTATAAGATGTTTCTTTTCTAGAAGGGTCTTTGAGCGGATCTTGGGTCAGAGTAGAAGATATAAGAGAGTGAAGTCCTTAACTGCTCTGGTTTCATTCCCAACTGTTGTCAAATGTCGCTCAAAAGCAATTTTAAATGCATTTCATCGTTTTCTCATTTTAAACTTTCAATAGCTGTCATACAGAGTAAAGTCAGAAAGAGAAAAACAGATATCGTATATTAATGCATATATGTGGAATCTGAAAACATTGGTATAGACGATCTTATTTACAAAGCAGAAATAGAGACACAGACGTAGAGAACAAACATATGAACTGGGAGATTGGGATTGACATATATACACTATTGATGCTATGTATAAAATAGGAAACTAATGAAAACCTATAGTATAGCGCACGGAACTCTACTCAGTGCTCTGTGGTGACCTAAATGGGAAGGAAATCCAAAAAAGAGGGAATATATGTATATGTAGAGCTGATTCACTTTGCTGTACAGTAGAAACTAACACAGCATTGTAAAGCAACTATACTCCAATAAAAATTTAAAAAATAAACTTTCAATAGCACATACATATAGTTTTGCCTAGTGAAAGAATTATGGTGACATTTTCATCCTTGTACTTTTCCTTATTTTTCACAATATACATATTACCTTTGTAATCAGAACCCTCTCTCTCTCTCTCTCTCTCTCTCTCTCTCTCTCCTCTCTCTCTCTCTCTATTTCTACTTGTATCTCTCCTTTTACACTAGGTAGACAGTATTTCATATGCACATGTGTTTTGCTTTACAAAAATGTAATATATTAGTTTGTTCTCTATTTTCTCTCTTTCCAGGTTGTGAACATTTTTCATCAGCCTCTATGTCCCTTTAAAACATGCTTAAGAGCTGCAAAGAATTCCATCATAGGACTCCATCATAATTTATTTAACCAGTGCTCAATTTGGGGACATTTTGCTTCTTTTTTTTTTTTTTTACATATTAAAATGCATTTCATTATTTACAGTTGCCATGACATTTTTGATCTTGAATGATTAGGAAACACTTCACTCTTGATAATATAGACGGGACACCCTGAAAATGAAGGACTTTTCCCACGTGTCTTCCTTCTAAGCCCCTGGTAATGTTGATGAAGATGAATACTCTGTTTCACCAAGCTCTTTTATCATCCAGCAGGGTGAGGGAGGAAATGATCGTCACCCTAACAGTCCTCGTTTAATCTCAAATCTCTGTTCCATCTCATCTTAGACTTCGCAGAAGGCATTTTACAAAGCTCAGAGGAATTAAACACTGATTAAGAATCTTCATGGCATCAGGCAGGGAATCTCCACCTTTTGAGTAGAGGAGCATTTGTGAACAGTGGGAATCTAAAAATCTCCCAAGTCACTGATGTCTGGGTCTCCATGGCCTCACAGATCCCAGGAATTGGCACTCAGGTCACTGCAGTTACTGTTTGGGAAAAGAAAAGACATGCCTGGGAGGCTGGTTCTTTGCTGCTCTTCCTAAAAGTAGGCAGAACTTTGCTTTCATCGGCATGCTGTGCTCCCAGAAAGGGTGAAATTCTATGCTTTCTCTGAAAAAATCTCTTTAGTGTCATTGCATGAAACTCTTATGTCTCAACCCACTAGAATCAACTAGAATTTATTTGGAGTAGAAAATTATAAAATTCTCTATTATTACAAACAGGCTCACATAACCCCACAATTCTACAAGGGATGTAGTATTATCCCTAAATCATAGAGGAAGCAGAGCCTGACATAGGTTCCAAGTCTGGCTCAGTTTTGCACATCGTGCAGGTGGCCAGGTGGAGGGTTTCTTGCGGGGATGCCTGCACCCCAGAGTCCGCGCATTTGCTTTCTGCTTCACGAGGCACGTTTTGTTTGGCTTGGGAAGACAAGGGTGTTCAGATGTTACGATGACTGCCCCTACCTCCAACTTCTTTAAACGCTTGCACTTCTGCAAACAACACAACTACGGAGCACGACTTTCCTTCCTGCTCAAACTTCCTTTCCTGGCTGCCTGGCACCTATCTGGATGTTCTCCTTGAATAATCAGGGGATGATGTACTGGGAATTGAATCCTTCCAGCCAAAGACTGACAGACCCCAGAGGCATTTGCTTAACCAAATCTATTCACACTTCTTTGACAAAAGATCTTTCCATAAATAGAATCCTCGGAGAAGCTCTCTTGCCCCCACTCCTTTTCTACCCATTAAAGCTTTCTCTACTGTCATCTTTCTCGAGAAGGAATATGTAGCATCCCTCCTATGCGACTCTTGCACAAATGGCCCCTTGTAAAACAGACCCAGGGTCGTCTCTTGTTCTTTTATTTATGTCCTCCTTAATTTACCCATTCTGGAGACTTTGAGCGCTTGCTCTTGTCGGCTCTGTCCTAGGAATTCTGGGCAGAATATTGAGAAAGAGCCATGAACTCAGGTTGTTTCCAACGTGCCATGGGAGAAAGAGATGTAAGTTAATAAAGTGATGTCAGAAATGGAACAAAAAAGCACGGACAAGGTCCTAAGGTGCTGAGGGAGGACAAGGATACCGTCCCCTCACTCGGGAGGCATCACGACAGGTTACGCAGAAGACGGGGGTTCTACTGGTCAGGTGAAGACTGGAGGGGAATCTCAGTCAGTGAGAACAGCATGGGCAAAGGCCTGGGGATGATAAAGGTCATGGCATCCCTGGGAAATGCCACACTGCTGAAGAGGGCTCCCTAGAGGTGGTGTTTTTGATGGAGTGGGAGAGGCGGGATTGCGCTTTGTCGATCAAGGAGGGCGAAGAAACCATTTAAGTAAGGGAACTTCTTGATGATTTGTGTTGTAAAAATGATGCTTTGGAAGCAAAGAGGGTGGCAGGTGGGGTGGGGAAAAATAATGACAGTGGTGAGGACAGCTCAGGCAGAGAATAGTTGAAAAATCTTGAAGCAGTGGAATGGGAAGAGTTGGTGCTTTAATGTCACGTTACGGGGGAGAGAAATCATAGTGATAGTCAGTTGCCCCCTTGGGTGAATTAGTACCTAAAGTCGAGGACGGGTAGGACCAGGCAGCCAGAGGAGATGTGAGTCTAGAGGTCTGGAGGCGGTGGGGTATCTTGAGTCCAGAGACCAGGTAGGAATCAGGGCTGGGATTTGTCTGCTCATGGGCATAATTGAGCCCGCGTGAAATCTTTCAGTAACCTGTGACACTTTGTGAGCTCAGACTGTGTGCCAGGACCTTTACTCTATCAACTCACTTGATGCTATTGACAGCCCTATGAGCTAGGTATCATTACGTTCATTTTACAGATGGGTAAACGGAAGCTCCAGGACGCCTGGCTATCCCAGGGCAGAGTCAAGGTTTGAATTCATGGCTGTTTGCCTCCAAAGCCGGTATTACCAGCACTGTTTTTTTATTCTGTTGGCGAGACCAGACTCCAAGAGAAAAATCACAATTTAAGCACAATTGGGTGGAAATGCAGACTAAGGCGTTTGAACTTTCTCCTCTAAGGATGTTACAGGAGGGGTGAGTATGAAATGTTTGAAGTAGGGGAGGATCAGATTTGGGTTAGAACACCCTTTGGCTTAAGCATGGAGAATGCAGGCACTGCCTGACAGGTAGTTGGCACTCACACATCCGAATTCTAGTCGTTGGTTGAGGTTACTTATCTGAACTGGGCCCTGATGAAGGAGACGTTTACTGAGCAGTGTGACAAAGACGTTTCTCATCACACTCCAAATCCTATCGGTTGGTAGTTTCTGAGGTTTGTATAAAGCTCAAATCCCACCACTGATTTCTCTCTTCAGATGACTTAGTGAGCTCCAGACCCATAAGAAACAGTAATGAAATGGAACCGATGTCCTTTATTTGTAGCTGGGAAAGTTCCTAATACTCTCACAGGGCAGGGTATTGACACAACAGATGGAGCAAACAAGGATTAGGTGTAGATGCCCAAATGAGATTTCTTCCGGCCTCTGTCTGCCCCAACTGAGATGAATCTTGACACTCAAGTGTTTAGAGACAGAGGAGGGAGAGGGAAGGAGAGAAGATGAATGGATACCTTGCGTCCAGGAGGGGCCCAGGATTTATAGGCTGAGCTGTACTTACTGAATACAAGGAAAAAATGGCAGATGGAAGACTGTGCATGGCTCTTGATATTTATTGTCTATTATTAAAATACATGCCTTTCAGTATTTCAGTTTTTAACCAATCAGTTTGGCAGTGCTTTTCTACACTCACTTCCTGGGTCACCCGGTCCCATGGATTTAAATACCACCTGTGAGCCACTGGCTTCCCAGTTTATGTCATCAGTTTCTCCTCTCTTCCATACTTCAGTCTTGTCCGGTAGGTGTTCTCCATCCATTGTCATCTTGCTGTCTAAAAGGCATCTGAAACTTGATCTATCTGAACCAAAAACCTGATCTCCTGCCCTCCCAAACCTCTTCCATCAAACAGCCCCATCTCAGTCAACTCCGTGCTTCTCGGTGTTGAAGCCAACATCTTAGAGCAATTCCTGACTTCTTTCTCCCTCATACCTCGTGTCCACTTCATCCAGAAGTCTTATTGGCTCTATCTTCCAAATTTATGCAGAATATGACATTTCTCACCTCTATTGCTAATATGCTGGTTCTAGCCACCGTCACGTCTGTCCCATCTGGATTTGCACAATAATCTTCCCCATCTGATCCCCCTGATGCTACCCTTGCTCATCTCTAGCCCCCTTACAACACAGAAGCCAGATGGTCCCTGCAAAGCATAAGTCAGACTGTGATGCTCCTCTGTTCTAACTCTCTGTTCTCCAATTTACTATGAGTAAAGCCAGAATGACTTACTCTTTCCCTCATTGGCTCACCCCCTGCCATAAGAGTCTTTCTCTCTTTTTTTAAAAAAAATTATTTATTTATTTATTTATTTAGTTTTGGCTGCGTTGGGTCTTCATTGCTGCATGCGGGCTTTCTCTAGTTGTGGCAAGCGGGGGCTACTCTTTGTCGCAGTGCGTGGGCTTCTCATTGCGGTGGCTTCTCTTGTTGCGGAGCACGGGCTCTAGGCGCACAGGCTTCAGTAGTTGCGGCACGTGGACTCAGTAGTTGTGGCTCGCGGGCTGTAGAGCACAGGCTCAGTAGTTGTGGCGCATGGGCTTAGTTGTTCTGTGGCATGTGGGATCTTCCCGGAGCAGGACTCGAACCCGTGTCCCCTGCATTGGCAGGTGGATTCTCAACCACTGCGCCACCAGGGAAGACCTCATAATAGTCTCTCTGTAGTTTCTTGATAATGTCGGGCATGGAACCTTTGCACTGGCTGTTCCCATTTCATGGAATGCTCTCCCATCAACTCTTTCAAGTTTACTTACTATATAAATAAGGATACTGGGTGCAGAGAAAGGGTACTTTGTCTTGCAGTAGTTAGGCAGCTGGGCAGTGGAAGAATCCGCTCAGGATCTCAGATTTCCTGATTCCTAATCAAGACCTTTTTTCTCACAATCAAAAAAAAAAAAAAAAAATCCCGAAGTGTGTTGCGTGGAACCTTAGTCCCTAGTGGCAGCCTGCCATAGTCGTCTCTTGGGATTTTCCTTGTGACAGTATTTCTTTACTCATCATGTCACAGGTGTGTGCACACGTGCATGCACACGTATGGGTGTGTGTGCACACGCGTGGAGTGGGCTGTGTGGTACTAGTGTTCTAAAGAGCATCCCTTGGAGATTACTCCTTCCCCCATGCTGTCATCCATTCATCAAAAGGGTAGGTTTGCAAAATTGTCCAAAGTTGGAGTTAATTTGTGCGGGGGAATGGTGCATTGCTTTGTGTCCTTGTGTCTGGAAGCCTTCTTCTGAATAATACAGAAATATGAATGTTGATGTAGGTGAAGGAAACAGGTAACATTTATTACCATCTGTCTGTAATAAGAACTTCATGTGGGATTTCTAGTTTATGTCTTTGAGATATCATGTGAATGAGTAAACTTCTTAGATGAGGCCACAGGGAGATTCACAGGGGTTTGCTCAGTGGCTGGGATTTGGGCTCTGGTGTCAGAGTGTCTGAGTCTGGTTCCCGGTCCCAAGCCCTCAGAGCGACATGGTCCTGGACAAATGACGTCATCTCTTCACATCTGAAAACCAGATAATGATAGTATCTGCCTCCTGTGGTTTTTGTGAACAAAAAATTACATGTGTGTATTGTTCTTGATGATTTTGAGCTATCTAATTATTATTTATCATCATCATCATTATGGCTATTACACAGTTTGCCTGAGGGAGCCCTGCTGCTGGTGAGTGTCAGTCCGGTATTTAAGCCTGCCTCTGGCTCACTGCGAAGCTGGTATAGTCTTGTACGTGCTCTGCACTGCTGGCTCCACTTGGCTTATCTCAGCCTGAAGAAGGGGCCACAAAACTACCTCTCTTGAGAATTTGTCCATTTGTCTGTCAACATAACCATCCGTTCATTCCCCCATTCATTCTTCCTCTCATCATGCATATATCAAATAGGTAAAAGGTGGCCCAACCTATGTAAATACTGGGGAATTAAACAAACAGAAAAAGAAACAAAAAAGTGAGTCAACCTGAGCCTAGTCCTTGAGGTATCCTAGGGACTGAACTAGGCATTTTATCTCCATCATGTCATCTAATTATCCTGGAGAAGCAGATATTATATTTCCCATTTTACACATGGGCAAACAGCCTTTGACAAACAATAAAACAAAATAACTGAAGCCATGTAGGCTGCTAATGGTTCCATTCCAAGTCTGTCTCACTTCCAATCCCATGCTCTTTCTCTGAAGCCACTCTGCTTCCCTTCCAAAACCCACATCCAGACCCCTACCTCCAAACGTCTTCCTGGGGACTCAAGGAATAAGAAAACTCATTCTGTTGGCAGTAATTTCACAAGTTTCATTAGTCCAGACCTTGAGAAGGACCCGCCCAGCTCACACATCTTGACTTGCATTGTCCAGTCCCGGTGCCGGAGGGAAGCTGGGTGTTGCTGTCTCCTCTCTGCTCTGGTCAGACCTCAGACACTTTGAATTCCACTCCATGTATCAAATCCAGGACACCTGGAAGCGTGTTGACAAACCTGAGTACCCTAAGCCTGCAAATGAAGCCCCATCTCTACCCAACAAGGAGTAGTTGAATGAATTAGAAAGGATTCAGAATTGTGTGTTCACCATTTAGGGATCACTAATGGCTCCCCAGGAAAATGAATTAGATTCATCATTAGTTTCTTCAAAGGTCAGAACTAAGACCCTGGGAGTGAAAGGAAGAAATATTTTAAGTACTTGATGTCAGGAAACGTTTTCTAATGGAAAGGTCTTCAAAGGGCAGGGTTGCTTTGAGCATCGTGGGTGCCCTCCCTCTGAAAAAGATGGGGTCGAGATGGTTGAGAGTCTTGGGAAGCTACGTATTTGGTGAGAAGGCGACGGTGTATTTCGATCAGAAAATCTTCGAACGTTTTTAAAAGCCTTTGACTTCCTTTCCTCAGAGTGAATCTTAAAGGAAAGCCTGAAATGTAAAAGGAAAAAGCGGAACTGGTTTGGTTGACATCTCACGGCGTGCAACCTCCGAGGCTGCTCGTCGTATCATGGGGGCATCACTGCCTCTACTTGAAAACCTTTGGAAAAACAACCGTAAAGGTAGTAACCACTGTGTTGGCTAACATTTATTAAACACTGAACCTGGAACTCTTCTAGGCTTTGTATTTATTACCTCATTCAGTTCTTCAAACAATCCCATGAAGTCAGGGCTAGGATTCTGTCACCGTCATGTAGGTGAAAGAACGGAGGGTCACACGGGTGATGGGCCTCATTTGAGTTGACACTGCTGGGCTCAGGCAGAGCCGGGCTGTATGTTATGACATAGATTGGAGGGTCTCTGAGGTCATGCCGGTTCTTACTAGTCTGTGATTCTCCCAGGACTGGCGTGTCTGCGTCAGGTCCCAGCTAGCCAACCCCTGGAGACGTGTAAGCAGAGCAGATGGTGGGTTGAGGGCTGCTACCCGGATTATCTAAAAAGCAATTAAAAAATCTCAGGAGACTGCAAGACGGCTGTTCACTGGGGAAGCAGCAGGTTGTCCCTTTCTGCGGGTGCAGTGCTAACTGGGCAGCATTCCGTTTTGGCGGTTCTTTCTTGGGATCTTTCTGAAGCTTGGGTTTCCGTGCACGATGCACCATCAGAGATGACCTGTAGGACTTTTAAGCCTCAGTGTGATGGTTCCTGATGTTGGTGCAGAGGATTCAAGACTTCCTATAAGCATTGTCACCCCTTTTGTCCTTGACTTTGACAGCGAATCGTGGACTTGTGGTTCGTTGATGCCACAGGAAGTGATGCTTTGTGTTTTGAGAAGCTGAGGCCTCCTTCCACTCTTTTGTCTAGAAAGCACCTGGGAGGACAAGGACATGGCATTAGCAGGGTCCTGTTCTGAAAACTTCCATCTCCCCGGCGAGCAGCCAGCTCCTCTTGGAGAAGATGTCTTCCTACTGCAGACCTGTCATCACCACCCTTCATTTATTCTTTCTTTTGCTCATTTATGTATTCACTCATCAACACCTATGCGCCAGTCATGGTGCTAGATACTAGGGACCCAGAAGTGATGAACACAAGACCTTTCCATTGAGCTGCTAACTCCTTGTGGTAGAAACAGACACACATTGTTGCGCAGTGTGATTGTGATGAGCATTTACGAGCTCCTGCTACATGCGAGGCCCTCTGCTGAGCACTTCGCATGATCTTACTTGATCTGCACAGAAACTGAGGCAAGTCCAGTCCGCACCCACCTTCTAAAATGGGGAAACTGAGGCCATAGAAGTTGTGCAAAGCAACATGGGGAATCTTCTGCGGCAGAATCTGGTTTGCCCTTGGAGAATTCAGGAAAGACTGAGAGTCAAGGATTGGGGTCCCTGCTCCTTTTGAGGTGTCAGATGTTTTAGTTGATCATTGGGTAGTTTGGGGCAGGGAGGGGCTTGAGCTAGAGCTGGACAGGAAGCTGGGTTAATATCACCAAGTTCTCCAAAGGGGTTTGCATCAGTATATAGGGACCACCGCATTGTGCAACCAAGAATTCTCTTGTGATTCTGGCAGCTAACTTGCCGCCCAGCCACCCTGTGCATTAGGCATTAGCCAGGATTTTGAATGTTCTGTTGCCTCCAAGCTTTGCATTTGCCTCTGCGACTGCTAGGAACATCCTTTTTGTCTGCACTGTTCTCCCAGCTATCTCCTGCTCAGGTTTTTTGTCTCTTCTAAGATATCACCTATCTCAGGAGACTTTCTTATGGCTTATCCTGGTCAGGAGGCTCCTCCAGGCTTTCCTTTGTCCTACCACTAGCGCTGACCACCTCTCCGTTACCTCCAAGGGCCTGACATCCGGGTTCCATCCATTCCTGGTTCCCAGGCTTGCCTCTCAGGGCTGGCACAGAGTGGAGCTCAATGAAGGCTTATTGAGAAATAGACGATTTGGGTTGAAATATTTGGACCCTCCCCATCTATGTATTGAACAATAAAACAGTATTTATTGAGGGTCGACTGTGTAGCTGACACAGTTCTGGATGCCATGTTCATGGTTATGACCTGAGCAAAACAGTCCCTACTCTCACAGAACATTGGTCCAGTGGGCGAGACAGTCATTACATCTAAACTCCCTTTTCTAAGTAGCCAGTTCGGTATGAAATACGTGCTATGATGTAAAGTGCAGGTGGCCGTAGGAAATATGACAGGAGATGCCTCATTTAGAATGAGGGCTCAGGAGAGATGTCTTGGAGGAAGGAACATTTAAAAGGAGACTTGAAAGTTAATTAAAAAATAGCTAAGTTTGTGTGGGAGGAAAGAGGCTGAACAAAGGGCAGGCATGAGGCCCCAGGAAGGAACAGCTTAGTCCAGAGAATGAAGTAAGGCCACTGCAACTGCTGGAAGGTCAACTCGAACCAGATTCTCTTAGGTGTTACTGCTTTTGCTCAGACTTTCCCCAAAATAAATATATGTATATATTAATTAATTATTAATCATCTCTGTCCTTGATAAAGTCTTGAATGAATAGAGAATTTATTCCACTGCATTATTAGATTGTGTAGCGGCAACACTGTTTCATCAACAGAAGCTAAAGGGCTGTGTATAAATTCTTGTTACTGTGTACCACCTCTGTTGTTCTTCTAAAGCAAGTATTCATGTATCAGTGCTTAAACCATATTCTCTCTGTGTTTGATTTTAAATTATATTTTTTAAAATTATACTTTTATATATGAATATATATATATATGAATTGTAGTTTTATATATGAATATATATACGAATTATATATTTTTTAAAAGTACCAGATTCTGCACGGCCTCGTTGCGCCATTGAGGATCTTCCATTGTATCCCACTGGGCACCTCCCTTTGAGAAGGGAGGCAGCCACACACAATCGAGCCTCAGAGTCATTCTTGACACTACTTATGCCTCAGGCAATGCTTTTGACTTTCCCTCACGAGATACCCCAGACCCAACCCAAGCCTCTGTCATCTCTGTGAGGATGCCTTTCACTGCCTCTGCCTAGTCTCTGCTTCCTCCCTGTTCCCACTCTTCCCTCTGTGGTTCACACAGCAGCCCGAGGGTCCTTTTAAGACCGAAGCCATGCCGCTCTCTCACTTCGTCTCAGCCTACCCTTCCCCCTCCCCGTGTCCTCAAGTCCATTCTCTATGTCTGTGTCTTTATTCCTGTCCTACCCCTAGGTTCTTCAGAACCATTTTTTTCTTTCTAAGATTCCATATATATGTGTTAGCATAGCACAGGGAGACCAGCTCGGTGCTTTGTGACCACCTAGAGGGGTGGGATAGGGAGGGTGGGAGGGAGACGCAAGAGGGAGGAGATATGGGGATATGTGTATATGTGTAGCTGATTCACTTTGTTGTACAGCAGAAACTAACACACCACTGTAAAGCAATTATACTTTAATAAAGATGTTAAAAAATAAATAAAGATGGTGATTATCTGCTTACGAAAAAAAGAAAGACCTAAGCCAGGGAGTGTCACTTCTCTGCCTAAAACTAGTGACTTGACGCCCCATTTCCCTCAGGGCAGCAGCCCAAGTCCTCATGATGGCCTATGAGGCCCTTCCTGACACTCTGGCCACCTGCCTGTTCCTCCAACATCCTTCCCCCCAACCTGGGGCCTTTGGGGCATCTTCCTCCATCTGGAACTTTCTTCCCCAGTGCGTCCGCAAAGCACAACCTCTCACCTCCATTAAGTCTTTGTTCTTGTCACCTTCTCTCCTCACACTTGAAGTCTGCAGCTTCTGCCAATGGGACCCTCTTTTCCCTCATCATCTTTCAACGTACCATGGACATAACTCGTTTGCCGTGTTTTTATTTATTTGATCCTCCCGCTGAGATGTAAGCTGTACAGATGCAGGGATCTTTATCTGTTCCTTTCACTGATGACTCTCAGTGCTTAGGATACTCCCTAACAGTGAGTACCTTCTTCAACTATTCTTCATGGTGCAAACTTTTAAGGGAAAAAAAAAAAAAAATGCAGGCACACCTTACAAGAATCAGTGCAGGTCATTGCAGCGTGGAACTTAAGGAAGAAAAGGTTACTGGTCTCTGAACATAAAGACGTCATTGCAGTTCCTTCTGAATCTCTTGCCTGCATGTTTGCGAGAATTCATGGTATGTGCGCCCATGTTTGTGAGCATGTATGGTTTTAGTCACGCATGTTTCCAGGTGCACATGCCTGTGGTCATGTGTGCTTACATTAGTGGGCATGCATGGGCACACACACGTCTGTGGCATGCATCGCCGTGGGCATGCATGGTTGCGTGTGTGCATGTCTGTGGACACATGTGCGCACTTGTTTAAACAAATGGACTAGCAGACGTGCCTGAACCCTGTCACGCAGAACCGGGGACTCTGGACTTTGGGGGAGGGACGCTGGCTCTGTCATTTCTCATGTCCTTCCCCCGAGTCGTTCTTTAATTATCCACCTCAATGTGCTAAAAGTGAAGTCTCTGCTGAGTGTCATGGTCTCCTGCTCAGCCGCGCTCTCAGACGTCTTCTCTCCCAGGGGTTTGCGTGGCTGAGTTCTAAGAACAGTGTGATTACCAGCGGCCCTTTAGAGTCACCTGGAGGACTCTTTGGCACAAACACAGTTTAAAGCATCTTCCTCCTCCTCAGATCTGGAAGGAGGCGGTGCCTTTTGGGACCTTGCAGCTGGCTGCACTCACTCAGAGGTCAAAGCAGGGTTGAACGGACCTGCTGCCCGGGAGAGGAGGAGCTCCGGGGACGGGTCCTTCATCCCTCGGTGGCTGCAGAGGAGACATTTCAAGCCTCTGGCTCTCCGTTTCTTCGTCTGTCACTCACGTCTGGACCTGCGCACTGTGGGTCTGGAATTGCATCCTAGCTCTGCCTCTCCCCAGCTGGAGAAAGAGCTGGTGTCATCTCTCTGAGCTCAGTCTGTATTCTGTGTATCATAAGAAGAGGCATCTCATGGTGTTCTTGTAGAATCAGATAGGTGAAGACACGTGGAGGTCTTAGCACCGTGCTCGGCACGTTGCAGGCCTTCCCAATGGTAATCAATGACAGAGTTAAGTGACAGGCAAAGTGCTTTTCACATCTGCTGGCTTGAGAACACCAAGAACGTCTTAAGTAACTTTGCAGCCCCTGCATGTTAAACAGCATATAGTGCAGAGTAGGGATTTGTTAAAGGTTCACTATGAAACATAATGAAACGGTGCATAATTAGTACCTTCCCCTTTTCTCCCTTGGGGAGGTTAATGCCCTCCCTGCTGAGGGAGGGCTTGAATGACGGGCTAAGACATTTATGTTTATGCTTTAGGGGCAGGAAGGGGGCGATGGCAGGGGACGTGGGCCCAATTATGTCTGAGGGCAGACATCTTCAGGAGGTTATTGAAGTGGCCAAATCTTCATTCACTCATTCAATTTATCAGACACCGTTTTCTCCCGTTTAAAAAAATCGTGGTAAACACACATTACAAAAATGTACCTTTTAACCATTTTGTAAGTATACGGTTCTGTGGCTCTATGTACGTTCACGTTGTTGTGTGCCCATCACCACCATCCATCTCCAGAACGATCTCATCTTATATGTATTATCTGCATATATCTATATTTGTATACAGATATATGTACACATACATGCACACACACTGATGCAAGCATTTTAAAGAAGAATAAGATTATATCGTACACAATGAACACATTTTTTTTTCCGACTGTTTACTCGCAGTTGAATGGATGAATATTTTCTGAGGGGCTCTACAGTCAAAGGCTGAGGGACATGAAAATGCAAAAGTATTGCCAGAGCAATATCGCCAGAATGAGTTGGAGGTCAGGATCAAGAACTCGGTGGGTTCAGGACTGAGTCACTCACTCATCCCCACAGATGGAGAAGTCAGAGAAATAGGCCGTAGAAATCAATACGGCACGTGTTCTTCTAGCAAGGAGCTCACGGTCTGGGTCTTGGGTTAAGCAGGAACAATCCAAGTATTCATCCTTTCCTAATCGGTGCTTTGAGGGACTGCTGGGTGCCAGGCATTGTGCTGGGGTTTTGGCCTGAACAGGAAGGAGCAGGATATTCATGCCCCTCACAGGGCGTGACCTCACCAGGGAAGGTCCACCTGGAGAGCCAGCATTGGAGATGCAGTGTCACCAGCCGACCCTCTGGAGCCCCAGGCACATAGAGAACAGGGGATGGGTGATGGACAGTACCTTACTCTGCAGGTGTCGGGGGGCAGGGACGGGGAGCCTTTGAGTTGAGTCCTGACAAATGAGGACAGTTGGATGTGTTTGAGGCTGTCATCCCAAGGAAGGGGAGTGACACCTGCAAAGGTGTGGATGTGCGGAAGAGTAGGAGACATTCACAACAGCACATTTTATACCAGGAGCAGAGGCCGATGATGTCAGGATAGAGAGCAGGCTTGTGGTTGCCAAAGGGGAGGCGGGTGGGGGAGGGATGGGTTGGGAGTTTGGGATGAGCAGACGCAAACTATTATTTGTAGGATGGCTAAACAACAAGGTCCTACAGTAGAGCACAGGGAACTATATTCAATATCCTGGGATAAACCATAGTGGAAAAGAATATGAAAAAGTATGTATATGGATGGATAACTGAATCACTTTGGTGTAGAGCAGAAATTGACGCAACATGGTAGATCAACTATACTTTAATAAGATAAATTTTTTAAAAAGATGATAGGAGAGAAGAAGAGACATCTGATGCAGAATAAGGAGCCAGAACTTGATAAAAGGCAGATCCTGTGCAGAGGAATCTGGTCTCAGGTTTAGCTGTCCCAGGCAGGGGTTGGAATTGTCTTTCTTCCACGAACTGGTTTGGAGGCGAATTCCAGAAGGTCCCTGACTATGGGATGTTATCCTGTGGTTCAGTAACATTCTGCAATGTTATTTTTTTCTCAAAGTGTTTTTAAGGTTTGTTGAAGGACTGTCATTCTAATATATATATATATATATATATATATATATATATATATATACATATATTTTATATATATTCCAAATCCCAACTGTAGAGTTCTCTCTTATGGAGGATTGGGAGGTAAGAGTGTCACTACTCACCCTGTTTTATTTGAGGTCATCTCCCTTCCACCATCTTCCTAAAGAAACATCGCACACATGTCCAGAAAGCACTGCCAGCCCCGTTGCTTTGGGTGTGGCTCAACAAATTTTAAGGCTTCTCATTTCTCCTCTGCTGTATTAGGAGTCCAGTTAAATTGGTTTGGAGTTCAGTGGGCTCCTGACTCCTGCGTGGGTGGACTGTACTCAGTGTTCACTCTTGTCTCCTCCCTGCCCCCGTAATGTAAGACCACACACACCTTCACCCCAGGTCTTCACGTGTCAGGGTTAATGGCATCACAAGCCAGCCGTTGCCTGAACTCAGGCAGGACAGAGTGGTGGAAAGGATGAGTGTGCTCTCTGCAACCAGATCTGGGTCCAAATCCCAGTTCTACCATGTCACCAGGTGGGCTGGTTTTACCTTGACTTACAGGTTCATCTCCTGTAAATTGGGTACCTCAGCAGTATGACTGCCAGGGTTGAATGGTGTAATTTATGTGACAGCATCCATCCCAGCGCCCGGCGCCTGTAAGTGCTGACACCTCTCCATCAACCCTTGCTACTGCGGCACACCCCCTCACCACTCCTCTGCAGCACATGTGACAACATAATCTGAACTGGCCAGGCTCATTTACCCTCCATACCTTTGCTGGTCTCTTTACCTGGGACGAGAGGTAGATCACCGTCCTTTTTGTCATCTGCTGGTTTCTTTCTGAACTCCTTCTTTCCTTTAAAACTGAGTTCAAATATCCCTGATTCCTTGAGAGGCAGGTTAAAGAAACAGATTGCAGCAGAGGTTAACGCATTTCTTTTGCAGCCCTGAGAGTGTCAGCATCGTTCTAATGCTGGAAGCAGAGAGAATTCTGGGCCATCAAGTTTGGCTCACAGAGAAGCAGGTGTCCTCATGGGTCTTCCCACCCAGGCTCTGCAGAAATACGAATGTCCCTTATCCTTGCAGACCAAAGGGGTCACTCTTGGACTAAAGTAGGGGGTCATCTGGGCTGCCGGGATGTGGCACCCCAGCCTTGGACCTAGAGCCAGGCAGCCCAAGTGCAAATCCAAGCTTAGATCCCTCCCGCTGAGGATCTCATCAATCAGAAGACCAAGATGACACTCGTGAGTTGCACCTGTCCTTTGCTCTTTTTCTTGCCAATAACCAGAAACATGGCTCACAGCCCCAGCTGGAAATTGCAGGATTGTGTAGAGCACTGCAAAAGGATTCTCCAGCAGGTTGGAGCAGGAATTTAGTTCTGGCTTTCAGACTTTAGGTCAGTCTCCTCACTGAACACCTGGACAGAAAGACCTGGAGACATTAGGTGACTTGCCTAAGGTCACATGTGACTCGCTGGCAGCAAGGGTTCTAGGACATTTTGACCACATCACATGGGGCTATCCTTTCACCAAGGAATACCCCATCCCAGCCTACCAGGGGGCCTCTGCGTGCTGGTATCCATCTCAGAGTCCTCATGGGGCTTGCTGCAAGTCTGTTGTGTTTCTTCACCCCAACTTCAACTCAACCTGCTATAAAAGAAGTGGAACCAAACGAACAAAATCCAGGGCTTTGGGAACACAGCAGGTCACTCAAGTGTAAAGTCTTTTTTTCAAGTTTTCACTCATTTGTCATCAGTGTGAGGTGATTAAGGATTGACTGTGCTATGCTCAACATTGGAAGACCTTTCTGTAGTGTGGGGTTATGTGGTTCAAAGAATCTGACAAACCTTGATTTTCTTTCTTTCTTTCTTTCAAAATTTATTTATTTATTTTTGGCTGTGTTGGGTCTTTGTTGCTGCTCTCGGGCTTTCTCCAGTTGCGGCAAGTGGGGGCTACTCTTTGGTGCTGTGCACGGGCTTCTCGTTGTGGTGGCTTCTCTTGCACGGGCTCTAGGCGCATGGGCTTCAGTAGTTGTGGCACGCGGGCTCAGTAGTTGCTGCACGCAGGCTCTGGAGTGCAGGCTCAGTAGTTGTGGCACACGGGCTTAGCTGCTCCACGGCATGTGGGATCTTCCCGGACCAGGACTTGAACCCGTGTCGCCTGCACTGGCAGGCGGATTCTTAACCACTGCGCCACCAGGGAAGTCCCTGACAAACCTTGATTTTAAATCCCACCTCTGCTACTTCTTTGTTTTGTGGCCTTGAGGAAGTCAGTCAACCTGTCTGAACCTCTTTCCTCATCTGTAATCTCAGATAATGACTACTTTTAGACCTGCTTTTAAAAGGAAGTGAAACTGTTTTCTGTCATCCTGAAGATAGTAGGGCCATTTTATTTCTTGAGAACTTAAATCATAAACTATTTGGGGTTTGCACATTGTAGATGAAAATCATGCAAAGATCCTTAATTAGTACCCTGTATGCCTGAGTCAAATGACAAAATGCATACCAAAGAGGCATGCAATATTTATATATATATATATATATATATATATATGTATATATATATATATATATATACAGTGTGTTTATGATTTATATCATTCATTTCTCAGCTCTTTATGTTTTAGTGACTCTGTGTGAAGTCAGCAAACATTTCTTAGCACCCACTGTGCATGACATGCCAAGGACACAGGAGTAAAAATGACAGATTTATTGAGAAGGGCTGACAGCTCACTCTGGAGATGATTGATTGCCTGAAACTTGGGAACTTCCAGGATACAAGTCTTGCTAAGAAAAAGTGGGGTGTCTCCTGTGTCATCTGCAGATTCAGAGATGCCTGGAGCATCCCTGCTTCTTCCCTGTAGGCCCTGCCCTTGCAGATGTTGGTTGGGTGTTTGCCTTGCCCAGTCTTCAAGGGCAAGGGGGACACCGGAAGTGGTGGATTGCTATCCAAAGACGGTTGACATTGCCCTGAACTGCATACACCAGCAGCCGGAGCTTTGAACTCAAGGAACCTTGATTATAGATTAAGGGAAAAACATAAGAAAAGGCAACTGATAGTAAAATTGAGCAGCTGGTGCCTGGCTGCAGAAATAAGAGCAGATGCCTCGGCTTTATAGTCAGAGAAGTGGCGAGGTTGAGGGTGATTGGTGGTAGGGAGGGAGAGACAGAGAGACAGAGAGAGAGAGAGAGAGAGACAGAGAGAGAGAGAGAGAGAGAGAGAGAGAGAGAGAGAGAGAGAGATTGGAGAGTTTGCTTAGGGAGAGATTGAGCAAACACAGCCCATCAAAGAGCAGTCTATTTACCCACAGGGTGAGGGGCATCTCCGGTTCAAGCTAGCCTTCCTGGGTTCAGTTCGTCACAGCTTTATTAAGCCGCCTCTGAATTCTGCTCTTAAACACCTGACATTCTTTTCCCTTTTGTCTGTTTGTTCAATTCGCTTAACATTTAGATAGCATCATCTGTCTGTTAACCTTCCTGACCCAGGTCTTCCTTACACTGAGCCCAGGGCTTGTCCAGACATGCTAATCATGTTTGTATTAACAGTCACAGCTATGGCCAGAGTGCAGAGCCTTGGCTGAGTGTGGTACTGTCTTCTTCACACCCACTGCCTCTTCTGAGCCTCACAGCCAACCCGAGAGGCTGAGTCCTTGCTTTCTACCCCACTCCTCACTGCCAGCTGGCGGGCAGTTCTCCAGTGACAGTTGGCCTCACAGAATGATCTTTTGGTTTCAAACGCCTCCCCCATTGTAATTACAGAGCACATCTCTTAGTCAAATGGAGCTAAGGGACTTCTTTATTGTGGCTCCGTCTGAACAGTTTTGCAGAAATAAGGATTTGATGGGTGAGGAAATGGACATCTCTACACAGACAAGGAAATCCCTTGAAATCTCCAGAATGCCTTCAAGCTCCTGTTAGTTTTTATATCAAAAGGCAATTAAGAGGCATAGCAGCTGAGGGAAGACAATTAACCAAGGTGGTGACGATGTCTTTTCTTTTTTTAAAAAAATTTTATTTATTATTTATTTTTAGTTGCGTTGGGTCTTCGTTGCTGGGCACAGGCTTTCTCTAGCTGCGGAGAGCAGGGGCTACTCTTCGTTGCGGTGCGCGGGCTTCTCGTTGCGGTGGCTTCTCTTGTTTCGGAGCACGGGCTCTAGGCGCACGGGCTTCAGTAGTTGTGGCACGCGGGTTCAGTAGTTGTGGCTTGCGGGATCTAGAGTGCAGGCTCGGTAGTTGTGGTGCATGGGCTTAGTTGATCCACGGCATGTGGATCTTCCGGGACCAGGGCTCGAACCCGTGTCCCCTGCATTGGCAGGTGGATTCTTAACCACTGTGCCACCAGGGAAGCCCAATGGTGTCTTTTCAAAAGAGACACGTTCTGATGGAAAGGGCTGGAAACTGGTCAGGGATTCTTTCTCCGAGAACAGTTGGCAAGTGTGTTTATTTGTCTATCTCTGTCTATACACCCATCATCTATCAAGCTGTTTTTAATGCAGATTTAGTACCCACTTACCCTTCGTCATAGCCCATGCATGATATATGACTCACACCAGATTACTTGTGTTTTTTCAGAACGGAAGCAGGGAAGCAGGTGACATCGTCCAAAACGATGTTTGAAGCATCTTGTATTTTCTGAGTACATACGGTGTGCAGGCACCTTTCATACATTATCACATTTATTCTTACAACAGACCTACCAGAGGGGTGTCGCTACGCATCTTTGACCAATGAAGAAACTGAGGCTCAGAGAGGTGAAATGATTTTCCTAATGTCGCACCCCTGGCAGGTGGCAGCGCCAGGATTCGCACCCAGGTTGGACTCCAAAGATTGTTCATTCCCAGTGTAGCACAATGCCTTCCACAAAACTATCTTTATTAAAATAATAATGGTAATAATTACATTAATTCAGCTGGTAATTATTAAAGACTTATTTTGTGCTGTGCTAAACTTTTTTTTTGTCACCCTCAGGCAACACTGAGTTGGGTCTAATTGTTTATCTACACATTACAAGAGAGGAAATGGTAGCTCAGGAACGTTAAATAACTTTCCTAAGGTCACACGGCTGGGAGGTGATGAATGTGGGACTTAAACCAAGCTCTGTTTGATTTCACAGTTGGTACCTTTAACCACGCCACTTACACGCTCTGGGTGGTGGAGGAGGGGTATCTTGGGCCCTCTGTTTATATAGTAGCAGATATTCGAGTAAATTATTTCGGAAATATCTGTTTGTAGTTCCTCATTCCCTGTCCTGCATTCTAGCCAGACTTAGCTCCCCACTATTCCCATACGCACTCTCCAGGAACCACACCTCTGCAGGTCTCCAAGCCGCTCTGCCACCTTAAAATTTCGTTGCATCTTCCCGGCATGGCCAAGACCTACCCATTCTTCAAGGGTGAGCCAAGATGGCGCTAAGCTTCGTCAGTACTAACCTACACTTGTGAAATGGGTCAAAGCCTAAAGAAGTCAGGTGAACTCATGTGCGGCCATATGCAACGTGAACACAATTCCATTATAGAGCACCCCTGTCTGCCAGGATCTCAATCATGCTCTGGGTCAGAGCCTGCACTCTAATACCAAAGAAGCACACTGTGATTCTGCGGAACATGGGTCCAGCCTTGTTACCCGCAGACCAGCATTATAAGGAGGGTCTGCTGAAAATGGGTGACATTCAAGGTACTGCGTTCTGCTCTAGCCACTGTGCTGTCTTCACTGGCCTTGACTCTTGGCTCACACTTCTGTTTCTTGACACGTGAGGTCTCTCCTGTATGCTGCACTCCTCTTAAGGACCAGTTTTAATTCACTTCTGCCTCGGGTGGACCCCTGCATCCTACTGAAAGCAACATCTCCCAATCCGGGCTAACCTTGCCCCTTACCTCATCCTCTCGAAAACTCTGAGAGCCTCCTTACGATGAGAATTATTGTTTGCGAAATTGGCTTTCATCTCTGCTAGACTGTAAGCTCCTCGAGGACAGGGGCTGTTTTATCATCCATCTCTGGGTCCTCAGCCCCTATCTTGATGCCTTGTACCTGGCTTTGGTCAACTGACCATAAGTGAGTAGGAAGAATATGAATAAAGTGTACAGAAAACTTGCAGTGGCTTTTTCCATTATCATCGCTGGCATAGCTTTTAATGTTTGAGCTCTTCATGCTATTATGAGTCATCATTGGACCCCACTTACATTTGCTGGTGACCAGTATATATATGAGTTGACTTTAACTGGAAGAATATATATATATATATATATATAATCTTTGGAGTTACATAGCCGTGAGCTTGCATCCTAATACTAGTTATAAGCTGTAAGTCTATGAGTATATAGTTTCATTTCTTTGAACTTCAGTTTCCTCAAAGGAATAGTGGAGTAGATAATGATCATTTATGAGTACTGTCCAGGTAGAACGTGACACTGTATGTAAAACACCTGCCTGACTCAGGTTGGCTTGTAAGAACAGGTGGCTTCCTTTATTCTTGCTCTGATATTGTGGCTGTTACTGTTAATATTTATGGGGTATCCAAAGCAACGATAAGATAATTTGCTCATCTATGTATAGAAGATATTATCACTTAATACCAGCATATATCCTAGAGTTAAATTATGTCCCAGTATATCGGTATGATGGGTTGGAAAATGCACCAAAGTGAGCAGTCTTGTGTTCTAGTGTGGACTCTGCATACTAGCTTGGTGGGCTTGGTGCTTCCCACGTCTCACACATTGTACCAGGCGCTCTCCCTGTAGGGTCCCCTTTGTTCCTCATGACCATTGATTTTTAAGATGAGGAAACCAAAGCCCAGAGAGGTCAAATGAATTGCTCAAGGTCACGCACCTCGTAAGAGGTGAGTCGGTATTTAACACCTGGTCTGTGTGAGGTACAAGCCAGAGCTCTGAGGTTCCACCACATGTTTTCTTCATTCCATGCCTCTGGTCCCTGTACACAAAAGACCTGTGAGTTGTGTTTGCTCCCCAACCCTGCCCCCAGCCTCTGACATCTTTGGACCTCGTTGCTGGATCAGGTCTTGCCCGTTAGAAAAATTCTCTCTGCAGATACCCTCGGCCCAGTGTGATATTGCACAGCAGATTTTCTGGTCTGCGGTTTTAAATCACCCATGTCATTTAAAGCTGTGTGAGAAGCTTGAAAGCCTGCTTCCACCCTACGTCATTTAATCCAAGCAGCACAAATGTGAAGAAAGTAAAATGCTGCCTCCAGTCAAACAGAGAACCTACACCCGTTGAGTATATGCACCGGTGCCAGGCATCTTTGATGACATCCCGTCCCACATTGGCTGTCAAGAGGGAACCTTCATTTTACCTGCAGATGGTGCTTTTCTGGGTGACATAGAGACTGGCGCTGGCAACATTGACACATGGCCACTCATGCACATTAGAGCCCCCATCTGGGTTGACTCGTTAGGTACGAACAACAGGTCCAGCAGCCAGTGTGAATGAAAACAGCAGAGGGAGATGCCAGGATGGGGAAGCACGTTCGTTTCAGTGTTCCAGCAGCTCTGCAACCTCAGTTTTTATAGATAGCATTTCCAACTAGGCTACTTGTGTTGTGGCTTCGAGTCCCTTAAGTGGCCTGCTTTTATGAACAGGAGCATTCGTTTGTGAGCCTATTTGGGTTGATAACGTAAAAATAACAATAGCAAAAATAATACCCGTGATTTACTGCAGTCCACTGTTGCTCTGCGCCTTGGCTTTTATTTCTTTCGATATCAACTCTAGAAGGGAACTGATAGCCCCTTTGCAAATGAAAAAACTGAAGTTCAGAGAGTTTAAATTGTCTTCAGTCACGCAAAAACATCGTTATCGCGGCCGTAGTTTGGTTTTGGTTTTTAATGTGAATAAGAAGAGGTGAAAATAGGGGAGGAATTATAGATATTTCGTTCTGACTTGCAAGTCTGTATTCAAAGGGCACCCATCTTGAGAAGGTCATTCTTCCAGCTCGTAGGAGAATTATCCCAGGAACCTAATTGGTATAGCTTTATTCACTGAGGTGTCTCTGAGCCGTAAGATAGATTTTTCCAGAAGGCTCGGCAGTTTGAGTCCCACCCAACGGTGACTTTCTTGGAACTTTTCCAAATTGCCCGCTTCTTTACTCTGTTCAGGTTTCAGATTCCCTTTCTTAAAAGAATGGAGTGGTGATGGTACGAAGAGGAGGGGGCAGCAGTGGTGTGCTGATGAATGTTTAAAACTGGCTCCAAAGGAATAAAAGAGTCGAAACACCGATCAATTTCCCTGATGCATATATACCCATCATGGCCAATTTCAGGCTACCAACTTGTAGGCAAAGCACATGAAGTTTTGCAGTATTGACACACCACTGCCTGGTAGGGGATGTGCCACTTAAACATGCAATAACTCTGTAGATGGGTTTCTGTAGACATTTGATTTAAAACAGTTTGATTGCACACATGCTTATTAAGTAACCACAGCTCGGTTTTGCCATTAGTGTTGTGTGTGTGTGTGTGTGTGTGCGTGTGTGTGTGTGTGTGTGTGTGTGGTCCATACACCCTGTTGGAGAATGACAGTGAGTTGGGTTCAGCTACACAAAGAGATCCCTCTTTCTCCAGTAAGTAGCTTTAAACTCTGGTGGACCAGAACTGCTCTGTTTCTATGAAAAAGTCCAACCTGGAATCTTAGACTTTAATGGCTTAATGCGTAGTAAAGCTAAGCTCTCCACTGCCGAGAGAAAGTCGGGGAGAGAAGTCAGATTGCCCCTGTCACGTCTTCTGAGTTTTACCCCATAGAAAATATGGCCCCAGGATGGTCTGGAATCAGATTCCATCAGGAAAGATTGTGTTTGGCTTCAGACATGTGACCAACCCTGACTTAAATACCACACGGTGTCACAAGAAATCCAGACACAGACAGCATCACTGTGCCCCTCATGACACCAGGGATGCAGACTTCTATGTTTCTGATCAACCATCCTTTCCACACGGCTTTCGTCCCCACAGCTGAAAGGTGGCTGCTTTAACGTCCACTCCTGTTTTCTGTCTGTGCCAAGTCAGAGGACGGACACACAAGCCAAAGGTCATAAACCTGAGGCTGCTTCTTCCAAAGCTTTCTGCTCTGCTCCATCTGACAGTGTATGCTTTTCTGGCCATAACCAGGAGAGGATCTTAAGATCTCTCCTGGCTGCAGGGGACTCCAGAGGGAGAGTTTTTTGTTTTTTTTTTTTGCGGGACGCGGGCCTCTCACTGTTGTGGCCTCTCCCGTTGCGGAGCACAGGCTCCGGACGCACAGGCTCAGCGGCCATGGCTCACGGGCCCAGCCGCTCCGCGGCATGTGGGATGTGGGATCTTCCCGGCCCGGGGCACGAACCCGCGTCCCCTGCATCGGCAGGCGGACTCTCAACCGCTGCGCCACCAGGGAAGCCCCTGGGAGAGTATTTTTGAGTAGGCACACTGCTTTCCCTGACAAAGCCTGTTATTTATTTATTTATTTTTTGTAAGGAAGGAGGGAATTATGGATGCTTAGCAGACAGTTCACAGTATGATTACCGCACAGACCCTTCTGGATCAGCAGGGAGCTGGGGATACAGGAATGAGGAGGGTGCTCAGAGTAAACATCAGGGGAATTTGACTGAATTATTATAATCGTTGTTTTGATGCTATTGAAGTATCCAGACAAATTTTGCTAAAATATTAAAGTGGACTTTTCTTGAAAAAGTATCTCATTTGCTACCGAAGCCAGTAAATTCCAGCAAATGGATCGTGGTCCTGTCGTGGTGGGTGGATACTGTGAGAACAGATGAATCAGTCTATGAGTGCGTAGTGAAAATATATTGGTCATTTCCTGGGTCGTTTTTTTTTACTGTTGTTAATTTTTTGGAACATCAAGCCTCTCTTACTGGCAAGACTTCCTTCGTTTCCCTGCTAGGCCAGAGAGTTTCACCCCCAAATCAGTGGGTCATCCACTTTCTCAGGTTGGGTTACACAGCCATTAACAGGCAGAGTTTAAGAATTCACATTCTTAACCACTTTGCTATATTGCCTCTGAAGACTCAAAGAAAGATGTTGTTTTCCAGCCATATGGGCAAAGCCATATCATAGTAGAGCACTACATATTGTGTCCACCATTTTGTATTATCATGCAGTATGTGCCCCAGGCATCTCTGAACCTTGTCCCATCCAGACCCTCACCTTTCCCCCAGTTTCACCCCAGCTGTGAGGTTGGAGGATAGATAGGGATGGTGTTTGGGGGAGGATGTCTATTTCACACACATCATACACCAGTATTTTATCTTTAATGGAATATGGGGGTTGAGAAACATAGCCAGGGCTTTCCATGCACTGCCCTGTACATACCTCATGTCAGTTCTGTGAGGTCATTACAGGTGTCATCACCCATGAGGAAAGGGGCTCAGAGAAGGAAAGTTATTGTCTCCATTTGCCTGCTGGGCTCTGGATCCTAGGCGTTTTGACTCCAGACTCTGTGTTGACCTTTCCGCAAACACAGTGATTTGTATTTTAGGTCATGTCAAATGTCCCTGGGTCCCAGAGTGGTGGTTTCATAATATGTCTGATATAAAAGTGGTTATGACAAAATGCCGTAGATCTCTGTATTCCCATTATAGAATAGGATTTCTAGTTTTATTAGTATAAAAAGAATTGCTTGTGGATTCTGAGTCACACAGTTCTAGATGTTGGGATTGGATTGTATATACCCGTGGTTTGAGGGAATTCCTCTTATTGGAATTTTCATTCATTCATACATTCCTCTGGCACTAAATGAATGTCAGCTGTGTGTCAGCACCATGTTAGTTGCTGGAAATACAAAGATGAATAGGGTGTGGCTTCTCCTTCAGCAGCTGGTGGTGATGGATATCTCTGTAGTCGACTGAGAGCTCATGTTTATGAGATGCTTTTCTCTCCTTAGTACAGTGCTCTTAGTAAGAGCTCTAAGGGACACAGAAGTGAAAAGTATCATTCTTGTTCTCACTGTGTTTTTGAGAAAAGAGGGGGAAATACATTAGTGATCAGAATGAGTGGGGTTGGGCTTCTGGGGATAAAAAGGTGATGGGGAAATTGAGGTGAGCTTATGAAGGTTGAAGCACCAGGCTTTGCCATCATATGAGTGTACAACCATTTATTTAATCCTTCTTTGTTGTTCTGATTTCTCATTATTATAAAATCACACACACTTTTAAAGTTAGATTCCTGGGATAGAACTGTTGGGTCAAGGAAAATAAACATATTTGAGATTCTTGCCAAATTGCTTTCCAGAAAGGCTGTCGTGATTTTTCATTTCTACCAACAGTGTAGAAAAGTACAGCTCTCGTTGTACTTAAAATACTTTTTTTGTTGATTAGCAACTGTAATTCCATCTGCAACCTTAATTCTTGTTTCACAGGTTCTGAAGATTAGGATGTAGATATCTTTGGAAGGGACATTATTCTACCTGCCACATTAGGTAAAGGGCATAGTTCAGTGGATGGAAGCCAATAGAGGATGACTATTTTATTATCACTTCCCAAAAGGGGTTCTGTGGAAATCTAGACTCTTCAAACATACCAGCACATTGTCTGAAGTTTTCCACTTCCTGGTCTTAACTTCTCCGTTCCTTCTGACTGGTACTCATCCCCCATATTCTCCTACCACTTGTTCGTTCTCCAAGGATTTGAGCCAACTGCTCCCTTCTTCATGGTGTCTTCCTTGAGTCACCACAGCTGGAAAAAGGTGGCTTTAAGATGGTTAAAGGATATCTATTTGAAGCAATAAGGTTATTCTAGGAGATGCGCTAACATTCTTTACCAAATATGTGAACTCGGACAAATTCCTTCATCTCTAGGGTTAGTTTTCTAATTTAAAGATGGAAGTCATGGTAAGTGCATCACGGATTTTCCGAAGGGATCACACAGTATCATGTATATCATATATGACATGGTTTATGAATTTATGACCTGGTGGGACCTTCATGTCAGACAAAAGAGAATTGCTAAAGGGGTTTAAACATTCTGTGTAATCAAGCCGGAAGCCAAATGGACCAACCTAATTGAAACTTAGTTCTATCAACATATGCCTATAAAGCATCTGAAGTGCAAGATGACTAGTTCTTTGAAATAAGGTTCAGTAGAACCAGTGCTTTTAAAGAGGAAGAATTCAGACAGTGCTCTGGAGTTGGTTATAAAAGTGTTATAATTATGCAATGAAATGTGATTCCTATGAGATGTAACAGGCAAAAACAAATTAGTATTATTTCTGGGGTTCGAACCTCGTTGCCCTTTGCTAGCTTAACTACTTTAGCTAAGTAGTTAGATACCTCCAGTGACTCAACGTCTTCTTTGGTTGATTGACACTTGAGATGATGCTTTCTTTTACAAAGGCTTTATGGAGGGTCAAACAAGGTTGCATACATGGAAGTTCCTAGAACAGATCGTAGCTCAGAGATGCTTAATAAATCTTGAGCATACCTGCAACTGCTTCCAGCACAGTCTGATAGAAAAGTGATACATAGGCTCTGGCAATGATTGACCTATTTTATGTTTGGAGAGGAAGCCGTTAGAATATTACAACTGCTGGTGGTGCAATTTGTGCCTCTTCCTTTGATGATGAAATTATTGAAATGCACCGGTCTTTTATTATAGAAACACTAAAAGCGACATCTTGTATTTATATAAATTAGAGTTGGCCAATTATTGGCCCATGGAGATTTAGCCTGAAAATGTGCTCTATCTTGTCAACACAGTGCTTTATTGTTAACGCCATGGCCATGGTTGCTGCTGCGAATTGTTTTTGCTGTTGCTCTTGTCATTGTCATCATCGATTTATGAACCAACGTTTAAAAATGTAAAGATGTTTTACTGAAAATCCAAATTTCTGTCTTCCCTGGAAAAACGGAAAGATCTAGTATTGCATAGCCAACGTTTCTGCACAGTGGTAGTTAGCTACTGCTAAGTAGCAGCTGTCTCCGATAGGCAGTGCAGGGACCTTCTACTCTGCCTCAGCCTCCCTCTCACAGATGACGGTGTCCATGGTTATTTGTTATTGTGTTTCCCCTGTAAATTTCATGATGGTAGTAAACGTTCAGCTTATGTGAATTGTTCCCTTATGTGGAGACCCTATGGGGAGCCTGGATCTCTACCCTCCACACAGCAGTCACAAGGGCACAAATATGTTCCTGGGAACCTCTGGTCACATTTTCATCCATTGATCAATACATAAGCCTGTTTTAGGTGTGTTTCTGTTTAAAGGCATATATATATATAATGTATTCATCTGGTTCTGGTTCATTAACATTGAACTCATGACTGACAGCAGTGTAACTCATACCAGAGCAAAGCCTATCTAACACACTGTTTTCTGCGTGAGGCACATCACAGCCTTCTTGCTTTTAGGAACACATTAGACAGGACTTTACCTCTACACTCAGAGGCCATCTTAAATATCAAAAATAAGCTCTAACCAAAAAGCCTGCTTTCTCTAGAGAAAGGACCAGGAAAGAAGCAGCCTAGCAAGACAGAAAAAAATTGACAATAGTATTTCTACCCTAGCCAAGCAACACAGGAAAAACAGTGGCTTCACCTCCACCCGCACCAGCAAAGGCCAGGTGGGAGCCTAGATGTCCACCGCTGCCAAGCTGTAACAAGCCACACCTTCCCCCCACCTGGCAAGAGCAGGTCTCCAGTAGGGAGCCAAATTTTCACTACTAGTGGGTGGTGACGAGAACTCCACCTAGCCTGGTTTACGTGGAGACCCTCTGGGGAGGCCTGGATCTCTACCCCGACATAGCAGTCACAAAGGCACAGATATCCCCAAGAGATCTTTGACAAAGTTTCAAAAGCAATTCTATAAAGCCTTTCCAATAAACGGTCCTGAAGCAACTGGACATCCACAGGCCAAAAGAAAGCAAAACAAAAATTCAACTTAAATCTCAGTCCTCATATAAAAATTCACTCAAAGTCAATCACAGACTTAAATGCAAAATATAAAACTTTTAGGAAAAAAAAAAAATAGAGGAAAGCTTTGGGATCCAGAGCTAAGCAGAGAGTTTTTTTAAACTGGACACTAAAAGCGTGATCCATAAAAAAATGGATAAATTCAACTTCGTCAAGATTAAAAACTTCTGTTCTGTAAAATGTGTTACAGAGGGGATTAAAAGATGAGCTACAGGGAGAGGTATATGTGGTATACGAGGCAAAAGAGAAAATGCAGAAAACTCACCGTCACGTCTTTCCTTGGACCTCGAGGTCCCTAGACTGTTTGCTTTCTTTTTCACCTTTAAGAATCTTCTTTTGTTTGTTTTCCATATACTGTCTAGAGTTTTTAGCTGTACTTAGTGGGGATAGAAAAAAGTATGTCTACTCCATTTTTCCTGGAAGTGCAAGTCATGACAAGTCCCTTTTTTTCTTTTCTTTTTTTTTAAATCCTCATTCTACAGATACAAAAACAAGTTCAGAGAAGTTGTGTGATGTACTCAAAGTCACACAGCCCTCAAATGATGTCACCCAAGCTACATAAGTGCAGTGCCAGTGCTCTTTGCTCTACATCTCCTTGGATCACCATATACACATAGACATGTCAACAGAAACATTCTCCAAGTGTATTCACAGTGCAACAGAGTCCATAGCAAAATAGCTCCCAGCTGTGAGTTCAATGAGCCATGAGAGACTGATGTGTTCATGGTCTATTTTACTTCTATTTCACTTTGTTTTATTCACGTTCTATTACACAATGGCTTTGAAATCAGTGGAAGGGGAGAACAACTGTGAGGCCAGAAATGTTCCCAAGTGCTTGCAAACAAAAGGATCATTGATTGCAAAGCACAGAACTTCAAAAAGTGCTTCTGCACATGTGGCAAAAGAAGACAGATGCTGACAGTGTGAGAACCTGCACGGTA
This sequence comes from Lipotes vexillifer, assembly GCF_000442215.2. Taxonomy (NCBI): domain Eukaryota; kingdom Metazoa; phylum Chordata; class Mammalia; order Artiodactyla; family Lipotidae; genus Lipotes; species Lipotes vexillifer. Next base: position 4,816,499 of record NW_006791731.1, read on the forward strand.
TTCTGAAATGACCGAATCTGGAAATGTGGGTGACATAATAAAAACGAAGGCACAGAAATACACTGGTAAAAATGTTTGTCAATATCCCCAGGATTAGCAGTTCAGCTGCCGTGTTTCTAATGGAAATGTTTGTCTGTGTTGCAACATGATAGCAATTCGATTTGTGTATGGATTGTTCACCATGCAGTAAACTTCCTATTTTTCTGTAAAATGGACCTTTTTGACTGAAGAAAAATCACACCCCTAATGTACCTGTGCCATATGACCTATCTTTTCCCTTTTCCTATTTCTGTCACTACCAACCTCTTATGTGTTTCATATGATGTCAGGTGTCTTCAGCTTGGCCCATCCCATCCCTTTCCCACTATGCTGACAAAATAAATCTCTCTTTGATGCTAGATGATCATGCATGTCGTCCAGAAACTTTCCTGGTTCCCTACCATCTTTAGGATTAAGTCTAGGTATTTTTAACAGCAGCCAACAATAAGAAATCTGATATTCAGCAGCCTGTCCTCTGTTCTTTTCTTAGGTATTATCAGATCCGAGTGACCTTGAAGGTGTCCTCAAGGATCCCCCACAGACTGACTGCCTCCATCCTTGGGCAGACAGGTAAGCAGGAGATGGCAGTGGGGCACTTGTTCCCTGCTGGTAAGCCTTCATTTATCACTGTAAGCCAGGGCTTAGCAGAGTGCTGGATACATAAAGGCACTCAGTAAATCATTGTTGAATGCTGAATGAGTGGGTTTTGGAAATGGAGACCCACGGTTGCTTTGGTCATGTGTGTACGTTATTGCAAGGGGGACCTGGCTGAAGGAACAAACAAACGAACAAACACTCTCCCAGGAGCAGCTGGCATCTGAGGATAAACCTGGCTGTGGAGGTTGGCTAAAGTCAAGACAGGGAGGAAGAGGAAGGGAAATGGCATCCAGCAGATAGGTAAGAAGAAACCTGTTGTTTAAGAGAACTTGATAATCATCTAGGTATAGGGGACTGCGTCAGCAGGCAGGTGTGGTAGCACTTTCTGTGCACAGCAAGGAGTCAGTGCAACACTCCTAGGGAAGGATTGCCAAGAACAATCCGGGTTCTAACCTTGGAGAAGCTGGAGTGTTAGTAGGTATCCAGGGCTCCCAGCAGTTTCGGTGTAATAGCGTTGAGTCCGAAATCTAGAACTTATTACACAAAAAATAAGGCGAGGCGTCAAGGTTGTATTCGAAGAGAAATATTTTCATTAGTAAATTTGGGAGAATGTATAGATCAGCCAGACCAGAACCAGAAGAAGAAACACTTCGGGATGGAAGCGGAAGTGTGGAGATAAAAAGACAGAACTAGGTGAAATCTGCTTAACTTTCACTGTACAAGGTAGCCAAGAATATTATAGAAATCGTTCCCAGCAGAGTAAGAGTTCCAGTCATAGCTACACTTGCAAAAATTCATCTGGAGCTGCCCCGGCAGTTAGACCACCCCATTGTTGACAGTGATATTATGGTGAGTCAAACTGCATATGCAGTTGAATAACCACAAGGTGGGAGTGTAGATGTGGTGACCTGTTTAGCTGCAACCTGAGAGGGGGAGTGGGAGATTCGGGGGCCGAGTAGAGGCTACTTGGACCGTATGCAAGGGACAGTCAGGGGAGGCTGATGGTTTATGGGCGACAGGTCGGCTCAAGCCTGTGATACAGAAAGAGAAAGATGCTGGAGACCACCGGCTCCTCCCCTGACTCTGGAAAGAGTTGAGCGGTAAGTGGCGGCCAAGGCTCCACATTTCCAGGGCGGGTCCTTCTCTCCCACTCTTCACTCTTCTCTCTCCGGGGGAAGTAAATCAGGCACATCTAAGACTGGCGGCCACTCCCTCTCCTATGTGCACTCAGGACGCGCGCAGTTCCCCACTGTGCCGCCGCCTGTGTCATGCTCCTTCCCCAACCCAGCTCATGCCGGAAGAAGGCTCATGGAGGTGAGTGTAGAACATTTGAACCCCAATCTTGCCGGAACTGTAGTCGTGTGATCCCAGGCGTTAACAACTTGAGCTTCATTTCCTCACCTGAGACATGAGGATAAATATCCATCCTCTGTAGGGCTTTGTCTTAGACATGATAGCTCTAATTTTGTTCATTTGGGTCCTCTCTGTTTTCTTCTTGGTGAGCCTGGCCAGAGGTTTGTCAATTTTGTTTACCCTTTCAAAGAACCAGCTCTTGGTTTTACCGATTCTTTTTCTGCTGTTTTTTGAATCTCTATTTATTTCCTCTCTGGTCTTTATTATCTCCTTCCTTCTGCTGACTTTAGGTTTTGTTTGTTCTTCCTTTTCTAATTCTTTTAGGTGGAGGGTTAGGTTGTTTATTTGAGACTCTCCTTGGTTCTTAAAGAAGGCTTGTATCGCTATGAACTTTCCTCTAAGAACTGCTTTTGCTGCATCCCATAGATTTTATATGCTTGTGCATCTTGGAGATTATAAATGAAAAGGGCGTTTTATATTTTACAGAGATTATTAAGGTAAATGTCCCAGGTTAGGAACTGGCACAAAGTAAGTGTCCAATCAGTCTGACATGTGAGTGGTCACCTGATCAGGGGTTTGAAGCTGGGTTCTGGTCTCAGGGACAAGGCTGGACCTGGAAGTCAGGTGGGATTAATGCCCAGCTGACTTGATGGATGCCATCCCCAGGTCCCCGACAAAGGACTCTGCTTCTTCTCGTGACTGTGTAGCTCAAGAGCTCAGTCCCTGTCTCTGGCTGAGCTGTCTCTTGGAGCTGAGAGGCCCAGCTGTGAGGATCAGAGGACTGCTGGGCGTCCAACAGCTGGCAGAGCCCAGCAAGAAGCTCGGGGAAAGGAGGACTCCTGCTGGTGCTGCACAGAGACAGAAGAAAGAAAAATGAAATGCAGTTTGGGGAAAAAAAGGCTATTTTCTTCTTTGGTCTAGTTTGACATGGGGATAATTGTGGACCACTTGGTAGGCCCTTGAGTTTACATGAGTATGATATTTAGAAGAGAAGGCCCATGTGGAGGTCAGCAGTAATTACAGTAGGGATGGCTCCATGGGTGAGGAATAGTGTTTGCGATTTCTTCCTCAAGGTGAATTTTCCAATTTTAGTGTTTTCAGTTAGACATTGCCTCATTACAAAGCACTCCGAAGCTTAGTGGTTCAAAACAGCAATTTATTCTTGATGTTTTGAGTTGGCTGGGCTCAGCCAGGTCATTTGTGCACTGCTTTCAGCTGGGATCTCAGTGGAGGACAGATCACCCACGATCATAACATCAGACGTGTCTTCACACACATCTGATCCCTCAGTTGAGGTGTCTGAACTGCCTAAGGGAATGGTCCGGCTGTCTCCAGTTGGGTGTCGAGCTTCTTCTATGGTAGCTCAGGTCACCAAGGGAAAGAAAGTGGAAGATTCCAGGTCTCTTAAGGGCTAGGCTGGGAAATGGCACAGGGTCTGTCCTCCACGTTCCATTGGTCAAGGCCGATTGCAAGGCCAGTCCAGCTTCAAGGCAGGAGTGGAATATTCTCCAACCCTTCATGGAGCAACTTCTGTATGTACAGCAAAGGGAGAATGTTTCAGCAGTCACATTTATATCCAATCACCCAGACATATTTCCCGTTACCTGCATGTAGTTCTCAGTAAAAAAGACAAAAAAAAAATATATGTTTAGTCGAGTGCTGATATATTGAGAAATCACCAGAAGGAGTCAAAACACTTGATGTCGTTGACACTTATTAGTTGAGTGATCTTATGGGGACAAATCATTTAATTTGTTTTTTTGGTTGCATTTATCTCTAAAAAAGAAATAGGAAAAGAATTCAGGAGTGGTGCAGGACACACACTGAGAAATTTCTGGGTTCAAATCCTGCTTCCGACTCTTCTAAGCCATGTGGATTTAGGAAAGTTATTTTAGCCAATTTGTTTTTTTGGGTTCTTCACCTATAAAGTGGGGCTGGTAGGAGGTCCCTACCTCATAGGTTTATGTTAAGGTTTGAATGAGTTATGCAAGGAAATGACTAGAATGGTCCTGGCACGCAGTAAGCCCACAATAACCACTAGCAAGAGTAAGTGATGCTATTATGCATTCAGTAGTTGTTTACTTAGTAGCATCTGCCCCAGGCTGGTCCCATGGAACACATCCCTGGGGATGAGAAGATTCCTTCCTGCTCTGGAGGCACCCACAGTCTTCCTGGGGAGACAGAAGTGTCACACTAACAGACACAGTAGAGGTGGAAGCTGACACAGCTCATCTGAGACAATGAGAGCTGGAAGGGTGAGCAGAAGTTGGTCGTGCAGGCAAAGGAAGGGAAGGATGTTCTCGGCAGAGGTACCAGGCCCTGATATCCCTGGGACCTGAGCAAGGGTGTTCCTGGGATAATGAGAGATCTGGCGTGGCGGGTGATAAGGACGGAGACAAAACGAGAAGAGAAACCTTGGCGGCCAGGTTTGGAGGCCACGACGTGCCATGTGGAGCAGATTGATTTCGTCTCAGAGGCACAGCCAGATGAAACGAAAGCACTAGGAAGACATAAATCCAATGCTGTTCAAGCACAAGACGTTGCTGCACAAATTAAGGGGCAGAATTATACAGTCTTTTTCTCTTTTTAAATATATCTGTTCTCTGGTAGCCATATGATATGGAAATGTGTTTCAACTACGTAGGTGATTTGGATTCTGCTTCTCTAGATGGGAAATACTTTGTCATTGGGTTTTCCAAGGTAGGTGTTTATGATTTGATTCTGTGAATAAGAAAAAATAGTAACTCCCCATGTGAAATGTAGCCATAACCTGTATACTACGGTGTTTTCTTTTCTTCTGTACATTTAAAAAAGGTGACTTGGGAAAGGTTTCTGTGGTAAATGGATAGTTCCTTCTTGTCTGAGGTAGTAGCGACGTATCTTGTAAAATAGACTAGGACAGGCTCTGAGCTTGTACCAGGTAAGGGCAGTCCTCCCCCGGGCCTTCTAGAAAGATCACCACATTACAGAAGGGACATGTGTGTGAACAGGTGACTGTACCCCAACTGTAACAGTGCATCACATCTGCTCCTGGCACTTGGTGCCGGGCATAAAGGGAGTTACTTCTCTGTAGATGTGGAAGAGTGGGTGATCCGGGCCAGTGGTCAGTACGACTCTAAAGGCCACTGGGTCTTGGTCATCACCCAGAATAGAAAAGTATAAATTGTAGGTGATCCCCCAGTGGTTCACTGACACCAGGATATCCCTGGGCTGTTCCAAAACTTTTCAGGTTCCTCCTATAAGCCGAAGTCCTGGGTGCCAAGAGGTACAGAGATGAATGATGGTCAATGAAAATCTAAGGGTTAAGGGATTCCAGGAAGAGAAACCAGAAGTAAGAAATTTTAAAAAAATGTGATTCTGTTTGCTTCAAAGGCTTACATTTTGTGGGTCTCACAGCTTTGTTCTCTCTTCTGAGTTCAGGGTTACAGGTAATTGGCATGTCTGCATCTGTGAATGAATGTTATGGATACGTAGCCTTGGCGATTTCCTTCCACCAAAATGATGCTATTTAATAGACTTTGCAGTCCTTCCTACCTGGAGATGTTAGAAAAAATATTATTTTCCCTTAGAGGGATGATCACTTAAGGGAAAATAGGGGGAGGGGGAGGGATGCTGCCTAAGCCGATTGAGGCTGTGCTAGGTGATTCGGCACAAACAGGCATCTGCTAGTCACCGCTCATCAAAGCAGGAGAAAGGATGAGCAGTAAATTGTGAATGTGTAGAAATTGCCATGATTAGTTTTAGTAATGTTTTGAGAGGTAATTTCCCTTTCCATTAAGCAGAAGCTTTTATGAGTTTCACCGTGTTAAGGGGTGGGGAGAGACATTTATTCTTCAAATGAATCAAACCAGCTTCTTTTCAGGGTCCATTAAAGTACCCCTACATATCAAACATGCTTGTTTTCATGGAGAATATTAAGCAGGTAAAACACTCCAGCTCCCAGGCTCTGAGTGCCCGCCTGGGGCCAGAGGAGCGTGATGCTCAGGGCTGTCAGGAAGGATGTGCCTGGGTAAGCCCAGGCCTGAAGGATGCTCTCCCCTCTGGTCCTCGCAGCAGTCAACTGAGAAACACCGAAACCAGGGCCCCTCACCTTGGACTCCCAGTGCAAGCTGGGAATCTGTTCTGCCAGCTGGTGCGGTGACCCAGCTCCCTGGGGGTCCAAGTCAGAATTGTTGCCTATCCTTTGTCCTTGAGATAAAATCTTAAAGTCTGCTTGACCTCCAAGGTTCTCCTTTGGAAAGCTTTCTCCAGTCTCTTGTACCTCGGTTCACGCCTCTCTGCCTCTGCTTTTGCTTTTCACACCTATCCCTCCTTTCCTCACCCTTTCACCCCGCTAGTCCCACTAGGCTGGCAGAAGGGATTTATGCTGGTTCTCCAAGGGCGATCCCTTGGCCCTGGCAGAATTGCTCATTCCCTGTCTGAGCATATCCTCTTCACTACCTGTACACACACAGCACGTGCCCCTCCCCCATTTGTGGGCTTCTCCTGCCCCTTTGCTCTCAGTACCTGCACCTGGGACTTTGCTTTGGCGGACCACCCCAGGCTCCCAGAAGCACTCTGCCCAAGATCCGAACGTGCCTGGGAGTTTGAAGCCCACCGTCCCCCATCCCCTCCCCACCCAACCCCTGCCCTGAACAAGTGAGTATTAGTGCAGGGATACAGAAGCCCATCTCCCGTCTCACGATGGGACAGGCTGAGATGTAGCTCACCCTCGAGTCCCCTGCAGGATCAGGCTGGTGCTGCCTTCTTGGGGACCTTTGCTGAAATGCACCCTTGCCTGTCTTCCTTCCTTTCCCTGCCCTGTGTCCCCACATCCCAGGTGGTCTCACTGGGCACACCTGTGCTAAATCACCTGCACACAGGTCCTCTTCTCTGGATCTGCTGTTCATCATCTGTATCCAGAAACCACTAGAAGAGGTACTGCAGTTCGTTCATCATCATGTAGGAGGTGTGGTGTGAAGTTAGGCAGACCTGCGTTCACCTGGGTTCCTTGTGACCCTGAGCCAGTAGCCTTTGGGTTTAGTCCCCTATAGAAATGACCCTGAAGGGCTGTTTTGGGTATCAGTTAAAGTACTGTATATGGGTAGTGAATGGACTTCCTGTCGCACTGGGAGCCTGCATGTACACCTACACATCAAAGCGTGACCTCCTTGATCACCCTCCTGCCACATTTTTCAGGGATGGTCCCCTAATCTATCCCACATTTAATGCATTTTCTGTGGAGATACTTACACAGCATCAAATCCCAGATTCTAAAGCCGGCTGTGTATGAGGCACAGTTGACACAGAGCTTGATGGCTGACCCTGCTCTCCTGGAGCTCAAGGACTGGGGTGGGGAACCACGGGGTGAGTAACAAGGGCTCAGGAGGAGGGAGGCCCTGGGGGCCCAGGGCTCAGGACAGCCTTCCCTGGAAGGCCTGACTGCTGTCTTCCTGAGTCTGTCTTCTGTGAGCACACCTGACCTCCAGGTGTCCCGACTCTAGTAGGTCCAGGTCGTCAGTGCAAATCTCTCTGTGCTCAGAAAGTGAGCAGAGTCCCACCATCGGGTCTTCACAGCCTCAGCTGCCCTGCCATCGGCACACCTGCCCTGGTGCTTCCCTCCACGCTGAGCAAGGCTCCTGGGCCCCTGGCCTGCCTTCACTCAGACAGCAGCACCACCAGCGCGCACCTGCACAGCAAAGCTGCACCTGGGGAACCGCATTTCAGGGAAACACACCTAGAGAAAAAGGCGAGGGAGAGCACAGGCTCCCTGAAGCATAGGCCAGAGAAGATACACACACATCAGAGCCGCTTCCCTTGCGGATGGGAGAGAACAATCTTTATCTCTAGAGCACTACACACAGGCTCCAGAACCAGGTGGCTGAGTCCCAGTCACTCTGGGTGACCTTGGGCTTGTTTCTAACCTCCCTGTGCCTCATTTTCCTTCTCTGTAACATGGAAATAGTGATAACAATAACAACAATAATAGTAATAATAATAATACCTTCTTCATAGGGTTGTAAGAACTTAAAATATTAATGCACATAAGCACGCAGAGGGGAGCCTGACATCCTAAGCCCTCAGTAAATCCTGGCTATTTTTAAGTTTTATTGCAAAAGCCAGAATCAGCAGACTTGGGTGAAATTTATGTGAACTGAAATGTTAGTCCTGATGGGTTTTGCTCATTCAGTAAAATATTTCTTGGGTGCCTCCGGTGTGTCAGGCACTGTTTCTGGAGCTCTTGAGCCCCCAGATGCCCAGCTACAGATGTTGTCTTCAGAAGCAGTGAACTTCCCATCGCTGGAGGTTTCAAGCAGAGCTTTTCGCATGGTACGAGACAGTGGCCAATGAAAAGAACATTGTATGAGAGAGTACATATAGGCAGAGTCATTCTAGTTTTTTTTAAAATGAAGAGACATTATTATGGTTATTATTATTATCATTATCATTATTATATACTTAGGAATATAAATTAATCCTCAAAGTGGAAGTTGATGCTTCCATTTACACACCAAAGTGCTGGTCATGTTGCTTTATTCAGTTCTGGCTCCCTGGTGCCTGCCAGAGTACCTGGGGCACAGCTGGCTTCACAGGCTTGTTTACTGCATTAGTGAATACAAGACCAGAGGGCAGAGCTTGGGCCAGAATGAGAGGAAGAGGGAGGCTGAATCCCATACCATTAAAAAAATAGCAAGCTTTTGAAGGCTCAGCGAACAGGTTGTTTTGGGGGGAAGCATTTCAGTGCGAAAGGATGCTGTTTTCGAGTTCTCAACAGTCAAATAGCTGTTTTAAAAAAAAAGCTGATGATTATTTAGAAAAAAGCAAAGTATCCAAAAGAGGCAGGCTAACTTCTTCCTGATTTGGCCAAGTGGTCACAGAGAATCTAAGAATGGCCCATGCCGTGTGGAATTTGGAGTAACAACACGGAAGGTGTCCAGGAAGTGGCGGGGAGAGCTGTTCAGGACCCCCTCAAGCCACAGCAGAGTTTCTCCCAGTGTGGTGCAAGGACCTCCCCTCACAGGACACCCTAGAGACTAGCAAGCAGCCAGTTTCTTGATCCCTCCTCCCATGCCTCCTAAGTCAGACTCTAAGAGCGAGACGAGATATACCTGGATAAAATACCAAAGAGGAAATTCACATGGGGACGCACAAGAGCAGAACCTTGGAATTCTGTAATTGCAGCTAATAAGCTGGTGCTAACGATGGATAATTGGATGATTTAGTCTTCTCCCCTCAGTGACTTACAGTTACAGGAAGAGATTCTGAAAGTCTTAACACCGTAACGTAAAAGACAGGTCCCTGAGGATGGTCCTATGTGGCAGAGGGTCTTTATTCCTGATCTGCTGACAGGTGCGTTTTTATCCAGTGCCTCTGGAAAACAGTGCAGTCACGAAATGAAAAGAAGTATTTTCCTCTGAGCTGGCTGAGGCTGATAATAGTAACTGCCATAAACTGCAGAAAGCCTGCTCCTGTTCGGTCCAAACTCTCCTGGATATTTACCCTGTCTTGGGCATGAGCTCTTTTTTCACTGTGAGGAATGATAAAGTCTATCTTGTCCAATATTCTCACATGTAAAATGAGGGAGTCTGCATCCCCATTTACATGTGGATATTTTTTTTTTTTTTAATTCAAGGGAGCACACAGAGGAAGAGTCAGGTGTATCAGAACCTCTGGTTCTGGGGAGGTTCTGGGAGGGAGGAGGAACATATTTAGGGTAAAAGTCCAGCTGATGGAGATTCTGTACTCCCCACACTGGGCGCCAGAGCCGTTTCAAAACCGCTATCAGGTCTTGCTCTTGCCTTTTTATAGAGTGTCTTTGATTCATGGTGCTATTTATGTGCGCCCAGTAAAGAATGAGGAAAATATTACTTGAGGCTTCACTCAGAGCAAAATTCCCTGACAGCTGCCCAATGATTTGGACAAGAGCCATTTTAAAGCAGAGTAGGGTTGTCCTGGAGAGTGGGCTTACTGGATCAGGCTTTCGCACAGACTGGCTTTCCATGCATCTATCAAATAACCCTTTCTTTCTAAGGACAGCCCAAGATAAGAGGATGGATTTATGTTAAAACTGCTCATGCTGGAAAATTACCAGAAAATTCCTATCTTACCTTTACATATCCGTAGGGTATTTGGACAGTTGCAGAAACAGGATTTCCCACTTTGTCTTGGTAGCTAATTCTGAAGATCCCAAGGAGAGGCTATGAGGAGCACATAATCTCTGAAGAGCATGGCTTTTACTCAGAATGTTCTTGAAAGAACGCATGAGAGTTTTGTTTCTTTTTAATTCCATTAATTTTTTTGCAATAGTACATCCACTTTAAGTAGACAGTGAACTTTTGTGTCTTTTTTTGCGGTACGCAGGCCTCTCACTGTTGTGGCCTCTCCCGTTGCGGAGCACAGGCTCCGGACGCGCAGGCTCAGCGGCCATGGCTCACGGGCCCAGCCGCTCCGCGGCATGTGGGATCTTCCCGGACCGGGGCACGAACCCGTGTCCCCTGCATCGGCAGGCGGACTCTCAACCACTGCGCCACCAGGGAAGCCCAAGACAGTGATTTTTTAAAGACTTTACTTACATGACCCAGCACGCACATATTCTCAGGGAAACTTGGTAATATAGATGCACAGAACCATCCAGCCTGAGAATTTTTTAAAAAAATTTATTTTACTGCAGTATAGTTGATTTACACTGCTGTTAATTCCTG
>NW_006791731.1:4827178-4852452 GCF_000442215.2 Lipotes vexillifer
CCTGCTGTTCTGCAGAGTGATTCAGTTATACATATATATACATTCTTTTTCATATTCTTTTCCATTATGGTTTATGCCAGGATATTGACTATAGTTCCCTGTGCTGTGCAGTAGGACCTTGTTGTTTATCCATCCTGTATATAATAGTTTGCATCTGCTAATCCCACACTCCAAGTCCATCCCTTCCCCACCTCACCTCCCCCTTGGCAACCACTAGTCTGTTCTCCATGTCTGTGAATCTCTTTCGTAGATAAGTTCATTCGTGTCGTATTTTAGATTCCACATATAAGCGATATCATATGATTTTTGTCTTTCTCTGTCTGGCTTACTTCACTTAGCATGATCATCTCTAGGTCCATCCATGTTGCTGCACATCAGCCTGAGAAGTTTTCAGTCCATGTCCAATGCAAATGCAATGATCGTTCTCCATCACTCTCAGGACTCCACTCATTTTAGTTCACCACTGCCAAAGGCTGACCTGCATCACCTTCACACAAAAGCCAGGGTAGTGCTTTTTACAGATAATTTGGATTATGTTGGACCGTTACTGAAAGTCTTCTAATGATGATGATGATGGCACAGAATGCTTAATATACACCAGGCACTGTTCTATATTCTTTGCATATATTAAATTTTCTCACTTCTCACAACTCCATAGGGTAGGTGCTACTATTATCCCCACTTTATAGATAAAGGTACTGATGTGCACATCTGGGAAGAGGCTGGGTTAAGGTCCCATTCAGGCGGTCTGGCTCTTAACTACTGCATCACATTGCTTCATGCAGACCTTCGAGCAAAATACAGAGTCCTTAGCAGGTCCTGATTGGCCCCTGTATGGTCTGATCCTTGACTTTCCCCTTAAACCCATCTCCTCCCTTCTTCCCCATCACTCTTACTCTTCCTTGAATCACCAAAGCTCATTCCCAACTCAGAGCTTCGCAACTTAGGGGGTCCTTCCACTGTGAAGTTGGTCGTTCCTCTGCAGTCTTCACCTAGCTTGTTTTCTCAGTGAATCCAGGTCAGGTCTCTGCTCAGATGTCACCTCCTCAGAGAGGCTTCTTGCCCAGTTGTTTTGAAAAATATAGATTTCCTGTTATAACTCAATTTCTTATTCCGCTTTATTTTTCTTCATACCACTTCAGCTAGTTTTATTCCATATGTGTCTCCTCTAAAATTTGATGATAATGCTACTTTCAGTAAATCACCACTGTTTTCTATGTGCCACGAAATAGAATATTTCAAATATGTTACGTATTTATGTGTATGGATTTACTTTATGATCACACCTTCCCTAAGTGATAAGTTACGGGAATAGGTCCCATTGTACAGAAGAGGAAATTTAGGCATGCAGAGCTCATGGACTGGCTCAAGGCCACCCAGGTAGTGAGTCTTGGAGTGAGGATTCAACCCCAGTGAGTCGGGCTCCAGGGCCTGGCAGGTCCCTACTCCACCCGCAGTGCTAAGGACAGGACCTGTGCTGAGCATCAGCTGGAGGAATAAATCAGCAGTGTTGATACATGGCCCTGCTACCCACCTGGTCCTGCAAGATGGGCCAGAATTACTGCTTGAACCCCTTCACCAACACCCCGTCCACACTGCATCAAATTTCAAGTCCTATCAATTGGGACTTTCTCCTCTTCCGGGTCTTCCGGGTCCTCTCCAAGCCCACTGACATCACTCTGGTCAGGCTCAGTCTTCTTTCCTGGGCTCGGCCTCCTCCCCAGCCTCACTCGCTTCACACTGCAGCCCTCATCACCCCCTTGGGCACTGTAGTAGCAAAACCAGACCTTCAGGGGCTGCCCCGCCGGTGTGCCTTGGATGTGCTTTTAGGATACTGCACGTCATCCCAACTTTACTATTTAAATATTTTCAACCTTTTTTAGAAGAGGCAGTGAACCACATGTTCACGCCATTGTTTCAATGAGTGTTTACACATGGAAGACCCATCGAACAGCACAAAAACGGCATCTACAGTCTATCTGGGTTCAACCCCTGGTTCCATGTCTTTGAAACTGAAACGAGTGCCCGGTGCCTCCGTTTCCTCCACACAGGAAACTCAGGGCTGCTTCCAGGGAAGATTTAAGCTGAGGTTCATTCATGCAGAGTCACCAGCAAATACCCAGAGATTAATGTCAGCACTGGGGATACGTCTACACGTGGAGGTTCTGTGGGTTTTGAAGAGAAGGCAGCCAAGGACGGCTGGGGCCCCGTGAACACCTAGGCCGAGCAGATGAAAAGAAGCTCGTGAAGATGCCTGAGGAGGGAAGCCAGAGAACTGAGAGAAGAAACAAGGACGGGATTGTATTTGAAAGAGGGAGTCTCAGTCCACAGTACCAAACGTTTAGAGAGAGTTTTTTTTTTTTTCTTAATTGAAGTGTAGTTGATTTACAATGTTATGTTAATTTCTGCTGTACAGCATAGTGATTCAGTATATATATACATATACACATACATATTCTTTTTCATATTCTTTTCCATTATGGTTTATCACGGGATTCTGAATATAGTTCCCTGTACTATACAGTAGGACCTTGTCGTTTATCCATTCTGTATATTACTAGTTTGCATCTGCTAACCGCGAACTCCCACCCCATCCCTCCCCCACCCCCTCCTCCCCCTTGACAACCACAAGTCTGTCCTCTATGTCTGTGAGTCTGTTTCTGTTTAGTAGGTAAGTTCATCTGTGTCACATTTTAGATTCCACATATAAGTGGTATCATATGGTGTTTGTCTTTCTCTTTCTAACTTCACTTAGTATGATAATTAGAGAGAGGTTTTTTGATACAGAGTAGGAAGCATCCAGTAGCTGGACATTGCTAAGCTTTATCTTCAAGGTCTTTGAAATAAAACCTTTCAAGTTTTCCCCTGACGCACGCCCCGGCTCAGCCTGGGCTATTTCCCGTTTCCCTCAGGAGGTAGTTACCTTTGCTTGTTCTGTGATACCGACCAGATGTGCTTAGCCCACCCCCTCTGTTTTTTCTTGTTTATGTCCTACTATATTACCAGATCATCACATTCCTTTTCCTATTTACGCAAGCGTTTTATCTTCCACGTAAGAGCGACCTTGCTTCTTAGAATCTTCCCATATTTTATCTGAACGTTCTTTGTAATTCTTACTGCTTATTACCATGTATTCATGCTGCATGTGCACCAGCGTTCCCACTAGTGTGCAGGCACGCAGAGGTAGGACATTTTATGCATCTCCCTTTGTCTGTCCTCCCCTTTGCTTCCTTGCTCCTACTTCTCTTTTAGTACTTTTCTTGAAGTCCATTTCCCCCAGGAAGCCTCCCCTGAACTGGCTGAGTGCTGGTGCCTTTGCCTTGTGGCAGTCATCATGGTGTGCATGTATTCCTGTGAAAACCACTTGACTCCTCTCTTGGTCCCTGCAGCCTAGAACTCAGTGAAGGTGGGGATCGTGCTCTCTAGGACTCCTTTCCATTCTCAGCGTGTGGCCCAGTACTCAGTGCCGGGTATCCATCAGGGACAGCACTCATGTGCTATAGATAAGGAGACGTTGCCTCTATAAAATTGTAGCCCTGAAGGTTCAGTGTCAAAGCCACCGTGGGAACCTGCATGCCAGGTTCCTAGACCAGTGCCCTTCCTACTAGACTAGACTGTTCTCACCTTGGAGCACAGTCTGAGAAACCCATCCCCTGGGAACCTTTACTGTTTTTGGGTGTCATTCTTCCTTGGGCTTGTGCATTTGAGGAGTCTGGGCAAAGGGCTTCTAACCAAAGGGATGAACCAGCCGTCCTGGGATTTTAGAGTTGCATCAGGAGTTGTGAGGAACTATTGTGATCTAAATCTTTCTGGTTAGTTCACTTTCATTGAGAAAAGACTCCAAAGATCATTGCCTTGAAGGCATTGAAATAGGAACCAGAGAAAATAGACTTAAGTGCAAAATACATCAGAGTTTTAGGGCCAAAAGGAACTTTAAAGATTAAGTGACACAGAGCACCGAGCTGATCTCCCTGTGCTGTGCGGCTGCTTCCCACTAGCTAGCTATTTAGTGTATATATGTCCATGCCACTCTCTCACTTCATCCCAGCTTACCCTTCCCCCTCCCTGTGTCCTCAAGTCCATTCTCTACGTCTGCATCTTTATTCCTGTCTTGCCTCTGGGTTCTTCATAACCATTTTTTTTTTTTTAGATTCCATAGATATGTGTTAGCATAACAGTATTTGTTTTTCTCTTTCCGACTTACTTCACTCTAGAGGGGTGGGATAGGGAGGGTGGGAGGGAGATGCAAGAGGGAGGGGATATGGGGATATATGTGTACATATAGCTGATTCACTTTGTTATACAGCAGAAACTAACACAACATTGTAAAGCAATTATACTCCAGTAAAGATGTTAAAAAAAAAAAAAAAAAAGAAGGTGCCAGTAGGCAACATGCAAAAAATAAATTTAAAAAAAAAAAAGAAAGATTAAGTGGAAACCTTACAGGCCCAGAGTCATTACATGAATTGACCGAGGTCTCTAGTCAATGGAAAAGCTGCTATTTTAATTCAAGAACTTGAAATCTAATGAACATTTTCACGATAAATGATTGTTTCTGCTTCATTACGAAAAAGGCCCTCCGTTTGCAGTTTGAAGAGTCAGAAATTCATTTAAAATTCCTGAGTTTTAATTTCCCCTGGGGAGGAAGAGGCCTGTTTTCTGTTGTTCAACCAAATGGCTCAAACAGCATGAAGCTCCTAGCATGGTAAGTGGCAGTCTTGAAGCAGTCGACTTTTTGGATTCTGTACTCCCTTTTTCTGTCGACAGTGACCTAATTTTCCTTGGGAAGTGTCCCGCTTCCATCTTCTCAGCGGTGTGGCCTATTGATTCCCAGCTCTAGGCCTGGCTTTGATGGGCTCAAGCAATCAATATACGCCTGGGTCCTGGACAAGGACCTCCAAGGAGGGACCTGTCTTCTCTCTCTAGCCTCCTGGTTATTGGGGTGCTAGGATGACAATTCTGAGACTGCTGTGCCCATGGTCCCATTGTATGAAGAGCCTTGGGATGTCCACTGAACAGTCAAAGGGATGTGGAGAAAGAGGAAGCAGAGAGGCATTCAGGGTTTTGAGTTTCATCCCTTGGCCAAGGAATCAAGCCATACTTGAAGCTAACGCTACTATTGGATTGAGAAGTTCTCTTTCTTGTTGAAGACAGTTTGAACTCTCTGGCCCTTGGCACAGCTGTCTCATGAATACAGATGTTTAATAAGAATTTCCTTAATTCCTCTTAATTTAAAGTAAATGTCTTTGAAGACTAGACTAGACAGTCTGATGTCTCATTCTTACTTTAAGAATCACTGACTTCGTTCCGTAAGGACCTGCCAGACACAGGTTTCTCCACCAACAAGATTATGACCCCCACAGGTTGGGGAATTTGATGTAAGTCTTGGTCACGTCCATATTCTCCTGCAGCACTTGGCACAAGTGGGCACCCAATAACAGTGCATTTGATGGCTGAATGAACAAACTTAATTTGTTTCCCACGGGGTTCACGGGAGAAGAGAGAAGAGAGAATAATAAAGGAATCAACATTAATTGGCCATCTCATTAATTTGCTGCATAAGTAACACCATTCTGTCATTTGAACAATTTCAGTATTTTATGAGTTGGATTACATAAGTGATCTATGACTAAATTCTCCTTGAGCACGTTACAAATCAGGCTACAAATATTTTTGCCCGCTATCCAAATGTGAGACCCCACCCACCCCCAAAGAAACCGTGGCTAACTTGCGGGTCTACATTCTCTGCATTTCATTTCATGTTCTACTCACCAAGAGATAATGGGTAGATTTTGTTTTTTTCTTTCTTTGACAAAGTCTGTTCACATATGCAGATGGAGACCGAGGTGTGCTGTGGTCATCTCACACCTGCGCCTGAGAGTTGATTGTGTGCATCTCTTCTCAGGTTTGGTGACTTCATGTGGGTAGCTTGAAACTGGCCATGGAGGGGGGGGAGGACTGTTTGCCCCAGGAAATCAGCAAACGTTACAAATCAGTTCTGTTTGGAAGACAGTTTTTAGACTTGTGCTGGCACGCCGCTGTTCAGAGGGCATTTGTACACGATGACAATTCAGACAACATTGCTGTGCATGCCTCCTTGTGCGAATGTGTGAGGACCTGCTCTAGATGACAAAAAGCCCTGTTGCTAAAGCATCCATCGGGCGTGCAGATGTGCAGATTTAAATGAAAGAAAACTGCCAGAAGGCGTTTCAAAGTTCCAGTTCGAACTTCCACCAGCAGTTCATGAGGATATTTTCCTGCACAAATCTAGTATCTTGTTTTGTCTGCATTTCCCTAATCACTTTCCTTTCATGTGTTTATGAGCTATTCTTATTTTCCCTTTTACGAGTTTCCCATTTACAACCTTTGCTGCTTTTTTTGGATAATTTGCTCCTTATTGATGTAATTTTGTCTCCTCCCTCCTGCCAGACACAGCTTTGCTCACGATTCCTTGGTGTAGCGTGTAGAAAATATCTTCTCCTAGTCTGTAGCTTGTCCTTTATCTTTGTTTTAGACAAAGTCATGCTAACCTTTGGAGTCTGATGTTTCAAAGCTTTTGCTTCTCAGCTTAAGTTGAGCTTTCCTGTCAGTCCTACAAATAGGAATGTATTCTTCCCAACAATCTATGGTTATAATCAACAGTATTCCCACTTACAGCTGGGGAAACTGAGGCTTAGGGAGGAACATGGTGGGATTGGGATTTGTATCTGGGTCTGTTTGGCTTCACCATCATTTTCATGTGAGCTGGTGTTCCATGCTGCTGATGGGGTGCAACCTCAGGGGTCCCGTATCAGCAACTCCACACACCTCCCTGCTGGCTCAGCCTGCCCTGGATCTCCATCTTGTGATTGGATGTGTTTCACTCACATAGACTTTCCCTGCCGGGATCGTCTTGTCACACACGTGGTTCCCCTGAGCTGTGGCCTTAAAATGGCACCAGGTCAGCTCTCCCTACAGATCTCATGTCTGGTCCATAATTCATGTCTCCTTTGCCTCAACAAATTCTGAATGTCTAAGCTTATCCCAATGCATTGACCTCTCTCCTGCTGCATGGAGTGGCCTTAACTTTCTGAGGAGTCAAACGTGCACCGGTCCTCCGGTCCCCGAACTGGAGAGATCTGTGTTAAGCTGTTTGGGTAGGCCCTCCGTGCTTAGATGAGAGGAGGTGACACCTCTTTTCTCTCCTCCACTGGAGGTGGTGTAAATAGAGACTGACTTCATAGCAACAGCTTTCTCCAAATATCTGTACGTTTGTTCTCTCTAAAATTCTTTCTTCCCTCTCTCCCTGATGCCATGTCACTCCTCTAATGTAACTGGGGAATTTAGAGTCGTGGTTCTCATCCACTCCCTTTGTGAGCCTTGCTTTTGAGTCTAGCCCTTCACATCGGTTTGTAGGGTCTGTTGTGGCCACTGTCAAACTTCAGTTTTAATAGCCCATAAGATGCCTCTTTTCACCTTTAGGTCATACGCTTCCTGCACCCCAAATTAAGTGTGCCATATTCCCTTCCGTTTCTCTTTTTGTAGCATTTATGGCGTTATAACTGAATGATTACTCGAGCATTTCTTCCCCCCCACCCTTACCACAGTGTAAGTCCTAGGAGGACAGAAACTTGCTTACTGCCATGACTCACACACCTGCTATCGCAGCCTTGTCACTCAGTGCTGAGGTGCGGAGTCCATGGACTGATGGATGGATGAAAGAATGAGTAGGTGGATGACAAGAATTTCACATCACTTCCAGACCTCATTGAAAGATGCTTTCCCTTTCATCTAAATTCTGTCTGAAAGCTTCACCTGAGCACACGTTCTCCAGTATTGATTGCCTTGGTTTAGAGCACTTTGGGTCAATATTGTTAAAGTTTAAAGCGCGATAAAAGTCATGACTCCTGAAAATGGACGTTCTAGATTATCTTCATTGAAGTCAATTCACTTTGCCTCAGCCTTCTGAAATATGTGCCAGTGGATGACCCATATTTTCACGGATCGGTAGCAATGGCGCTAATACATTTCTATTGATATTGCAGCTGAATATACCAGGCACTGTGCTAGGTATTTTGTAAATACTATTTTATCAATTCTCACAGCAGTCTTTGGAGAAAAGTATCTCAGTTTCCATTTTCAAAGGAGGAAACCATCTCAGAGAGTTTATAAATCAGTGGAGTCAAGGAGTTGGGTGTTTCTGAATCATTGCCACAGTTACACTGCTAGTTTTGTTTCAAGTGGATAACTCGTTTGATGATTTTTTGTAATGATCAAGTGAGAAGGAAATGATTTTTTAAAGATATTAAAAAGTCAGTAGGTTAGAGTCTTTATCCATTTTTTCAAACCTAAAAATATATACTTTAAAATTTCACATTCAACAAATATATCTATCAAGCAGATAGTACTGTTTGAGCAAAAAGAGCCTGTCTTTCACAGAAGACTTGGTCTAACGTAGGAGATTATTCAAACAGTCAAAGTCATTTTTACACCAACTAATATCACAGTACTCAGAGAGATGCCTTGTGTTATGAGGGCTTGTGATCATGGGTTTGACAAGGTTTAGGGCTATGAGAGAACATTCCTCTGGGGAAAGAGATGGGTGAGCAGAAGTTGGCATGATCCACAGGGAAGGGAAGGGCCACTCCAGGCAGAAGGAGCGGCATGGGCAAAGGTGATGCAGTGACAAAAGGGGGATGACAGGCCACTGTGGCTGTGGAAGCGTTAACAAGGGAGCCTGGAATGAGATGAGGATAAAGAGGGGCAAATTGGCTTTGAGGACTGTATTAGGGCAAAAAAGTGTTTTCTGTATCCTAAAAGGAATGGAAAGATACTGAAAGATTTTGAGCAGGGCAGCAGCTTGATTCTATTTGTGTACTGAAAATATGCTCCCTTGGAAATATTGTAGAGAGACAGACCGGAAGCAAGGTTGAGCAGAACGAAGGCCATTGAGCCGTCCAGGTGAGAAGCCAGGTGAGCACGGGCAGGTTGGTTGGTGGTTGAGATGGGGAGACGAGGGATCGCACTCAGAAGGTGGAGGGAGATGGTGACTCTCAGATTTCTGGTTTACACGACAAGGTGGCTCGTAGAGCCATTTACTCAAATAAGGAATATTGGAAGAGAAAGCAGCATCTTAGCTTTTTTTCCCCCTCTAGTGGTGGTTTGAAACATGCTAAGTATGTGCTGCCTTTGAAAGTCCAAACAGAAGATCTCAAGTAGGCGACTGGACTTCAAGGTCTTGAACGGAGCGGAGAAGTCTGGGTTAGACGCATGGATTTCATTGACCGACTATGTACTGCATTCCGTTTTATGTACAAGACTTGGAGAATGCATAAAACAGGCCAATTTAGTGCTCTCATAGGGCTTACATTCTGGTTGGAAGAGAATACAGTCAATATGACTCCAGCAGTAACTTAAGTAAAACAAACCGTTGTAAGGGAGGTGGGGAGTGACATTGAGGGCGGCAGGGAGGTGACTTTGATAAGGAGGCAGACGAAAGCTACCCTAGAGTCAAGAGGAAACTAGTGGAACTTGATTTCGCAGAGGCCACGGGAAGGGGATAGTTCAAGGAAAGTTTCTGAGAATTCAAGTACAACGTGCATTAATACTTTCCTGGACATCTTAGTGACAGCTAGCGCATTCATCACCTTGATAGGAGCTCTTTGGGTGGTGATAAGGGTCCAGAAACTAGATTTTGGGGGCACTGAAGTGTGAGTAAAATGAGGGAGAAATGGAGACAGCCAGTAGAGGCATTCTTTGGGTAAGCGTCACTGCTCGGGCAAGGAGGGAGAGAGAGAGAGTGATAGCCAGGAGGGCTGAGGGTTTTGGCTTTTGTATGTATTTTAGTTCTAAGGAGAGAATATTGACTTTGCTTAAAAGCCGTTGGTTATATATGGAATCTAAAAAAAAAAAAAAAAGGTTCTGAAGAACCTAGGGGCAGGACAGGAATAAAGATGCAGACATAGAGAATGGACTAGAGGACATGGGGAGGGGGAAGGGGAAGCAGAAGTGGAAGCTGGGATGAAGTGAGGGAGTGGCATGGACATATATACACTACCAAATGTAAAATAGATAGCTAGTGGGAAGCAGCCGCATGGCACAGGGAGATCAGCTCGGTGCTTTGTGACCACGTAGAGGGGTGGGATAGGGAGGGTGGGAGGGAGACGCAAGAGGGAGGGGATATGGGGATATGTGTATATGTATAGCTGATTCACTTTGTTGTAAAGCAGAAACTAACGCACCATCGTAAAGCAATTATACTCCAATAAAGATGTTAAAAAAAAAAAGCCGTTGGGAAGGATCTAGTTTAGGAGAAGTTAAATACGTAAAATAAAGAAGGGAAAATCATTACAGTCATTAAAAGTTTACTTTTTCTCAGCCCCAGTCATATGGCTGCTGAGATGAGCTACATGACTGAACCCCGGGAAACTCAAACAGACATTGAATAATGAGGAGGCGCTTGCCTGGTGGCACAGTGGTTGGGAGTCCGCCTGCCGATGCAGGGGACACGGGTTCGTGCCCCTGTCCGGGAAGATCCCACATGCCGTGGAGCGGCTGGGCCCGTGAGCCATGCACGCTGAGCCTGCGCGTCCGGAGCCCGTGCTCCGCAACGGGAGAGGCCACAACAGTGAGAGGCCCGCGTACCGCAAAAAGAAAAAAAAAAAAAAAAATGAGGAGGTGAGGTGTGATCGTGAGGCATGTGATGCCGTGGCAGCCCGGCATGCAGTGGGGGAGGCCGACTCTGCCGGGATGTCGGAAAGGAGAGCTGCCCCCAGCTCATGCCAGGTGGGTGATGGCGGCTGTGGTGCACATCAGCAAGTTTGCACGATCACCTCTGCGCCAAAGTGGAGACGTGCAGAAAAATGAGCCTGAGAGAAGAGGCCATCTGGTAATTGAATCTAAATCTGCAATAATTGATTCTGAGGACACAGGCCTAGGTGTGCATTGATCTTGGAGCCCACTAGCCAAGCCTTGGCTGACACCCAGGCAGGTGCTGCTGCAACTTTCAGATGCTGTTTATAGAATTTGCTCAGACACAAAGGCATTGAGACAGCCTTGCAAACAGTCCTTCAGTGCCCCAGTGAGCACCAAGGGAGGCCGTTGAGGGGCAGGAGGAAGAGCCCTGGACTTGGAGGCTGGCTTCTGGGTTCCACTGCTAGTTCTGCCCTTGGGCTGGATTCTCCATCTTCTTGAGCCCCCCAGTTCCTATCTGTGAAATGGGTTTACAGAACTATGTGATTTCCTTTTAGCTAGTAGTCCCCACATGGATGTGTGGATTCTCAGACTTAGGATAGTGGCTCAGATGAAAAAGGAAAACTTGTCTTCCTCAATGAGGACTCAGTCTACCTTTGGAGATAACCAGGCTAATGCTCTACCTATTACTTTGCCGGAGTCTTACTGAGCACCTGGTTTATTCAAAGCACTCACCTAGGTCACAGGAAAGACACTCAAATGACCATCCTATTGTCTGTGCTTTCACGTAGCTTGTAGAACAATGAGGGTGGTGGGCATGTGGGTGAGGATAAGGTGATTACAAGCTGAATAAAGTAGAAGGTGGAATACACACAACGAATGTGTGAACATGGATAAAGCGCACTGTTAATAAAAATAATGACACCAATCACTGTCTTATCTAACTTTCACGATAACGCTTTAGAAGAAGAGGTTTTTATGGTTAGTTTACACATGAAGGACATTAGGCTCAAAAAGCATAAGTAATTTGCAAGTGGAAAAATCAAAAACGCTAATTTGAAAAGATGCACGCACCCTAATGTTCATAGCAACACTATTTACAATAGCCAAGATATGGCAACAACCCAAGTGTCCATGGACAGAAGAATGGATGAAGAAAATGTGAGATGCATATATATATATATAAAATGGAATATTATTCCGCCATAAAAGCAATGAAATTCTGCCATTTGCAGCAATGTGCATGAACCTAGAAAGTACTATGCTTAGTGAAATTAGTTAGAGGCAAATACTGTACCATGTCACTTATATGTGGATTCAAAAAAATAATACAAACAAATGTATATAGCAAAACAGAAACAGATTCACAGATACAGAAAATAAACTCGTAGTTACCAGAGGGGAGAGGGAAGGGGAAGGGGCAACATAAGGGTATGGGATTAACAAACGATTTTATATAAGTAGATAAGTAACAAAACTATGCTGTATAAAACAAAGGAATTATACCCATTATCCTGTAATAACCTATAATGGAGTATATACTGTATACTATATACTTCAATAATTTTTTTTAAGACGACTAAATGAAAAAATGTAAAAATAAATAACAAGTGAATGGAGAGTCTGAACTTGAATGCAGAGCTGATTTCAGAACCTGGGCTACTTGTAACTACAATGAATGGGAAAATCTCCATAAAGAGGTGACATTTGCAAGGAGACACAGGTTTTTGAGATGAGGATGAGGCTATCAATTCATTAAAAAAAATATTAATTGTGTTCTTTTACGCCAGGCTCCTTGCTAGAAGCTAAGAATGCAGTGGTGAGTGATGTATTCTGCAGGCTCAGAGGAGAGTCACACAGAACGGCAACTGCACGTGACAGGTGCTCTAAGTCAGCTGCTGCAAACTGCTCTGGGGTCAGAAGAGGGAGCAATGATCTGCCTGCGCCATTGAGAGAATGTCTGAGGAAGGGACAAAGCAAGCAGGGTCTATGATGAACGAGAAGAAGAAAGCTTAGTGGGAAAAAGGTCATAGGAAAAAGAATATTCAAGGAATATTTATAGATTACCGACTTTGAGCAAGCACTATGCTAGGACCTCTGAAAATTATCAATAACATAATTTGTATTAGTTTTATTAGCTTTTATTTCTAATCAGAAATGAACTTGTATTTGACATGGTAGAAGTCACTATCAGCCAGTAACTCCCTCCCCCCAAAATAATTAAGAAAGTAATTAGAGCATTGAAAAGTAGTGTTCATTCTAGCGAACCATAGACATTGCTTCCTGTGATCTAATTTGGTACACATGACAATACCATAATTAGAGATTATAGCTGCATTTTTACAGAAAGCAAAGCGATGAAAGGAACGTCACGTCCTTGTAATAGAGAAAAATCGAGACACTAACCCAGACCTCTTAGCAGTGCCCCTCCCCCCCAAGTCCCAGTGGTCGAAAAAGTTCTCTGACATTCCTCACGCCATCTTGCCGTATCTCTGTAATTGACCAAACACCCATTGATCACCTGTGATGGGTTATAAGTGCACGATTCAAAAGGTGAAACTATTGGGGGAAATCATGACATTTATTCATGGGAATAGAATGATAACAGCCTTCTTCAAGAACAGGGACTGTCTCATGTCCGCAGATCCATCACGGACCCTGGAATTCTCAGTATCTTTGATGAATGGGATGTAAGTGTGTTGAGGGGGTACAGTCAGAAATGGAGCATCTTCCGAATGCTGAGTGAACGTGTAGGATCCACATTCCCTCTAGGCTGCGACGGTCAGAGAAAGCTGCTGAAGGGGAGCGTGAAGTTGGCCAGGAAGATGGGGAGGGAGCAGATCCTAGCTCAGTTCCTCAGGGTCCTAATCCCTGAAGTGTCAGCACCACGTGAGTGGGTGGGTGCCAAACACTCCAGCTGTGCTGAGACTGGTCCAGTTGTAGGCTGGAGCTACGAAGTTCAGATCAAGGAATATCTCAGAGTTGGGTCGGGGCATGGGGTAGACACCCTTGTGTCCTGCATTTGCTGTGTGGGAAGTTGAAGGTCAGTTACTAGGTTCAGCCACTGCCAGGTCTGAGTCAGGGTGACCCATCAGAGTCCAGGACTCTAAGGCATGCAGACCAACTTTGAGAGCCTGGGGGTATCTAGCGATGGAGATGGTTTGTGTTGGAGAGAAGAGAGCTGGCCCTGGGGTAGTTTCCAGGTCCACGTGCAGATGCTCCTGTGGCGCTTGTTGCAGATGCACAGCAGAAGGACAAGATGCTGATGCAGGGAAGGGGGAAGTAACGGCTGCAAGGCCACCCATGTCCTGGAGGACAGGCGCTCAGGTTCCTCTGGGCTGACACTGAGTTTAGGGGGAGGAGGAGTGAGATGAAAGCATGGGACTTCTGAGGGGCAAAAAAAATAACCCCTCTAGCTGCAGGGACAGGTCTCAAGCAGAGAGGCTGGGCTGCCCTGCACGTGGTTTGGAGAAACCATGTTCATTTTAACGAGGGGCGATGTTCAGCCAATGCATCTGGTAGGGGCAGTTGTCAGGGTAGCCACTGCCCTCAGATGCCTAAGCTGCCCCTCCACTGGCCAGTTAGCCTGGTCCCTCTCCCAAACCCTCGCCTTCCCTGTAGTCCGTAAAGAAAGGATTTGTGCCGGCACAGCAGATGGCCTCCAGGACACTGCGCATCACTGTGCCTGGCACGCATCCTGATTGGTTGGCACCTGTGCTAACCATTTGGGGTATGTGTCCTAACAGACAGGGGTGTAACAGAGGAAGGTGAGGCTTTGGAGAAGAGTCCAGGTAAGAATGGCCTTGACTGGGGGGAGCTCCACTCATTCACGGCTTGGGGAGGGGTCAGTGGTGGGTTCAGCTCTTGGAGAGAGTTAGGGCCTGGGGCGCAGCTCTCTCTCTGGACTTGTCAGTCTTGGCTCAGCCATGGCCATGGGGCTGATCTACTGGAGGGGACTTCCATCTCTGTGGAAGAGAAAGACAGAGTGACCACCTGTTCTTACCTACTCAGCAGTGCCTCTCGGCACTCGCTGATATTTTCCTAGCAAGTCACAACTGCCCTCTACATTCTGTGGTCTCCCATTAAGGCCAAGGTCACCTTGGGCTGGAGAAGGGCTCTGTGCTCCTTGGAACATGCCAGGCCCATGACTGGGCGGGGATGCTGCAGCTCTTACAAAGATTTGATTAGCTGCAATTGTGCTATACTTAGTTCTCCTTGGGAAGCATATGGCCGAGGCAGATGGCTCGGGAAAGTCTGAATCACGTAAACAGGGCTCTTTGCCTCCCATTTGCTGGGTCTGATGACTTTTGAACAGAATGGGTTTCAGAATTAGAAGGTGGAGCCTTGGTTATACCCCTCTCAGAAAACCCCAGGCTGTACGTTTCAGGCATACTTAGCACTGGCTGTTTGTAAGGGAACAGGATAGGTGTGGATTCCGGGTCATCTTGAGGACATAGCAGCAAACAGATCCCTGAGCAGCAAGCTGCTTGAGCCCAGATTCAGTTCACTTCCACAAATGTTTATTAAACATTGTTGCCAAATTCTCAGTGATCGGACCACTTGGAGCCTTGGTCAGTCATGCGTCTGATAAATATTTGCCTGACCTAGACTTCAGGAAAAGACCTGGCTCTGTGCTAAACCCTCACCTGGACTTCAGCTTCCAAACTGGTCATTTAGGGCCAATTCAACCATAGTAGGTAATGTAGATTTTATTCTAAATGCAGTGGGGGGAGGGCGGTGATGAAGTCTGCTTTATATTGTATATGAATAGACTAAAGAGTAGTCATACTAGAAGTAGAGATAAAGTTTTCCACATTCTCTATTGAGAGAAGATGATGAAGTGACCCAGAAGGGATTCATCAGAACCGCATTTTGAATGTAAACCCACAGGATTTATGGAGGATTGGGTGAGAGGGTAAGGGAGAAAGAGGAATCAAAGATGACCAGGAAATATTTTACTCTTTGGGATTGAGAGATTGGGGGAGGGTGCTCGCTTCGACAGCACATATGCTAAAACTGGGACGACATTAGCATGGCCCTTGATGACGCGCAAATTCGGGAAGCGTTCCATGGTTTTGATTCACTTTGTTATAAAGCAGAAACTATGTCATAAAGCAGAAACTAACACACCACTGTAAAGCAATTATGCTCCAATAAGGATGTTAAAAAATATTTTATAGGGCTTCCCTGATGGCTCAGTGGTTGAGAGTCCGCATTGCCGATGCAGGGGACACTGGTTTGTGCCCCGGTCCGGGAAGATCCCACATGCCGCGGAGCGGCTGGGCCCGTGAGCCATGGCCGCTGAGCCTGCGCGTCCGGAGCCTGTGCTCCGCAACGGGAGAGGCCACAGCAGTGAGAGGCCCGCGTACGGCAAAAAAAAAAAAAAATTTATAATACCTAGAAGCAACAGGATACTGAACAACAAAATTAGCCAAAAAAGAAAGAGTGCTGTAAGAATGATAATGTAAAAAAAAAAGATATAAAAATGAGGACCATTTTTTCTTCCATTATTTACCAATAATAAAATAACAAGAAGTATTTGATTAAAAAAAAAAAGAGAGAGAGATTGGGGGAGGGACACAACCGAAGGTTCTATGTTGGGTATGTAAGTTTACGGTGTGGAGTTGACATCAAAGGAGTAATGTCGAGCGGGCGAGGGATCAGGTCCACTGGAGAGGAGAAAGGTGCAGCTGGAGTCAGGCATTTGAGGGTTCTCAGCTTGTGAGTGGCGTATAAAGTCTTGGAAACAGCAAGACGTAGATGGAGGTCTCCAACACAGAGGCGGGAAGGGCAGGAGGAGCCATCCCAGGGGGAGCAGGGAAGAGAGGGAAACCATGAACGTAGCTACTTTCCATCAGCAGGCAGGTGGGGAGCGGGAAGGGGAAGCTGGGACGAAGTGAGAGAGTGGCATGGACATATACACACTACCAAACGTAAAATAGAGAGCTAGTGGGAAGCAGCCGCGTAGCACAGGGAGCTCAGCTCGGTGCTTTGTGACCACCTAGAGGGGTGGGATAGGGAGGGTGGGAGGGAGGGAGACATAAGAGGGAAGAGATACGGGGATATATGTATATGTACAGCTGATTCGCTTTGTTATGGAGCAGAAACTAACACACCACTGTAAAGCAATTATACTCCAATAAAGATGTTAAAAAATAAAATTAAGATATACAGTGTAAAAAAGAAAAACAAACAAACAAAAACAAACAAAAAAATAAGGAATCTTCTTCTTGCCACCCTGGGGAGTCAAATCATTATTGCCATTTTCGTCTGTGAACGAAATAAGGCTGGGAGAGTTAACATCTCACTGAAAGACTCCCAGCTATAAACAGGGAGATTCCTGAAACTCTGTCTTTCCAGGCAGTGCCCACTGCCCTGCGCCAAGCCCGCTGTCTTCCCAGGATCAAGAAACAATTGAGGATTCCCTTTCCACTTCCCTCAAGAGTTCTGCTAGCAGCTGCTAGAATTCCACCGTGGATAACGTTACATCGTCGCATCAGCTGCACGCTCCTCTCCGTCCAGCAGTATATTCACTGCCATTTCTCCGAGACCAGCTGTTAAATGTTAGACTCTGTGCCCGGTACACTCCTAGGTCATCTCATTCAACCCTCCCAACCCTTGAACTCCCATCCCCGGGTCACAGGGTCGGAAACCGAGGTTCAGACCAGGTAAGTTCCTTGCTCACAGGTGCGCGGTGTACAAATGGCAGAGCCCTGAGGAAATCCACGTCTTTTGAACTCCAGTCCATTTCTTGTCGTTACAAAAGCGTGAGGGGCAAGGCCATGGACTGGACTCTGTAATTAGAATAAAAATGGAAATACCTGAGACTGCACAGGGGTTAGGACCGATCGGAAGGAAGCCCAACAGGGGAAGTCTTGGGCGACTGGAGTGTGTTAGAGGCAGCCCTCTGGCCTTTTACTTTTGAAATTACATAGCAGTGCACATTATTGGCTAATAGAGTGTTATCAAATGCTAGCCTGACTGGGCTCATTCTAATAGGTAGGTGAAAAGGGTTTATAATTAAGTAATTAAGGCCACTCAGTGTTGATGGGAGGATGCTCACGGCTAAATTACATCAGCAGCCCTTGTTCATTTTCAGGAATTTAAAGGGTATTTTTTTCTTTCCTGTATTCCTTGGTTTAGTTGCCCTCCTTCTGCAAGCATGAATTTCTGCCAGGCCACGGTCTCTGCTTTGTGACTCGAGTTTTCTTGCAGACTAAGATAGGAGTCAGACGTCCTGCGAACTGGAGCTTCTTCCAACATAGGGAACCTTCCAAAAATCATCCCTCTGTATCCCTGCCTTCATTAATAACTAACTAACTGATTGATTCAGTGCATATTGGAGTGAGTATAATACACAAGGCCTGCTGTTCCATCATGCTAGGACTTCAGTTCTTTTCCTGTGAAACAGAAGTGATGGAGTAACGTGAATGCGGTGAGGAGAGAAAGAAGTTGGGAATTATTTGCACTAAACACTGCAGGCTAATAGCCCTTCTTGTTGCTGTACCATCACCAGTGACTGGTATTATGTCTAACATTGTCTACGGGGTCGTTTAGTTAAATAATAAACGAGTAAACAAACTCAGAGATGAAAGAATGAAAAGAAGCACATGATTTGGAGTCACCATTCTACTACCATCTACTATTGATACATTTGCTGCTGAGGATGTAACTTAACCCGATGATCCTGAGTTCCCTCCTGAGGGAAATGAAGACTGTCATACCCAAGGTCAAGTGAGATAAGGAATATAAAGTGCCTGGAACTCAGACGAACCAATCCCAGGCTAACTTTTGTAGAGCAGCGTGAAATCAGCCAGACGGTTTCGAGTCTGTTGTATCTTACAGAGAAGTGATTTCTTCTTTTTTTTTTTTTTGTGGCCTCTCACTGCTGCGGCCTCTCCCGTTGCGGAGCACAGGCTCCGGACTCGCAGGCCCAGCAGCCATGGCTCACGGGCCCAGCCGCTCCATGGCATATGTGGGATCTTCCCGGACTGGGGCACGAACCCGTGTCCCCTGCATCGGCAGGCGGACTCTCAACCACTGCGCCACCAGGGAAGCCCAGAAGTGACTTTTTCAAACCATAGAGTTATAAGTAACAACATCTGTGCCCAAACCCAGTTTGTTGTACATAATTTGCTCCCTCAATTAAAACTGTTAAAGTAGCCTATATAAGATGTTTTAAATAATGCAATGTATCTGGAAAGCTGAGAAATTCGTTCAGACAAGGAGAAGTCTGTGGAGGTGAACAATTAAGGGACTACTCATCCCTACTCCATGGATAGATGTTCCAGACAGGAACACCCCGCAAGGAACCCTATGATTGTTTTTGTTTTGTTTTGTTTCGTTTTCGTTTACTTTGTTTTATTGAAATACAGTTGATTCACAATGTTGTGTTAATCTCTGCTGTACAGCAAAGTGATTCAGTTTGTGTGTGTGTGTGTGTGTGTGTGTGTGTGTGTGTCTATATAGACACACATACATACATGCTTTTTCGTATTCTTTTCCATTACGGTTTATCACAGGATATTGAATATAGTTCCCTGTGCCATACAGTAGGACCTTGTTGTTTATCCATCCTGTTGTTTGTCCATCTTGTTGTTTATCCATTCTATATACAATAGTTTGCATCTGCCAGTCGCAAACCCCCACTCCATCCCTTCCCCACTCCCCCTCCCTCTTAGCAACCACAGGTCTGTTCTCTATGAAGGAACCCTGTGACTGTTGATGACTGAATCTGTTTTTTTTTTTTTTAACCTATGACTTGATGCATAGCAGGTGATTCATAAGAATTTAATGAATTAATTAATATATTTTATAGCAAAACCCATAGAAACATATTAATCTGGAGATATGGTTAAGGCTTACACTCATCTCTATGGGCACTAAAACAAAATATTCAATATTCCATGTACAGAAGGGTCAAGTAGAAAG
Organism: Lipotes vexillifer; assembly: GCF_000442215.2. Classification (NCBI taxonomy): domain Eukaryota; kingdom Metazoa; phylum Chordata; class Mammalia; order Artiodactyla; family Lipotidae; genus Lipotes; species Lipotes vexillifer. Next base: position 4,846,781 of record NW_006791731.1, read on the forward strand.
TAAGAAAAACATTTGCTTTCTTTCAAATGGCAAAATAAAAATGACAACTAAAATGCAGCCCTTTATTGATGTATCATCCGTCTGATACGCTTCAAATACTGAAGGTGCCAGTATGTTCACAACTCTTTGGATATTCCACAAACGGGCTTGTGTCTCTACATGCCCTGTTGGCAGACGTGCCAGCGTGCCTCCCCCGTCTCATATTGTCCAAGAAGCTCTGAGATTCCACAGTGGACCAGGGTCCTTTTCTGAATGCCGGGCTAGGAGAAAACTGGGTTGCTTGGTCCCTTGCTCTGGGCTTCTCGTGGCCGTGCCGGTGCTCCACTGAAGGTGATTCTCTAGAGTTCCAAGAAGGCTCGTCCTCTCAGTGGTGAACTTGCTTCCACAAGCATCCCTACGGACCTCGTGGGCACAAGCCTCGGAACCGCAATACCACTGCTCTACAAAGCACAGCCTTTGCGCCAGGATAGATGGGTCCGCAGAGCTTTTCAGGTCACCATGTAACAAAGTCAACTTCTGCTTACAAACCCCTTGTCCGTGGGCAACATCCAGAGTCATCATTTCAGGCCCCAGCTTTCTTCAAAGTCCTTCTACTTCCAGGAACAAGCTTTCCATGCCTGATCCACACAGTATGTTAATACCCCCTACATCAGGAAAAGTCTGTCCCAGTGTAACAGACCTCCCCAACTTCCAAACTCCAGAAAAGGTCATCAAGATCTTGGTCTCTTTGCTCCCAGAATTTCCTCCTCTCTCGAAGCAGACCGTTCCACTTGTACTCCTGTGATAGGGTCTCCAGGAAAGGTAGCCACCTTGATGGAATCACAGAAGGTCATGCCACACCTCTCTGCCCTGGCAGTGAGTGTGCAGCGGCCTTACCGATCTGACAAAGCTTATGTGATACTGAAGGTCATTTTGCTCATTCTCTGGAAAAACAGTGAACATCTGCTTCAGGTGGCTTTTTTCTTCTGCCTACTCTTTGAAACAGAAACAATAATAAACCTTGGCTTCAAGGTGACTTTCTGTCCTTCCTGTTCCTAGAAACAGCCAGACAATTATCTAGTGTAAAGAGTCATCATCATTATCATCTTTATCTTACCAGGAAATCTGCTTGGGTTTTGAGAATTTCACAGTTATCCATACACCTCTTTAGTTCTCATCTCATCTGAGTCTGACATTCATCAGGTAAAATAAGCTGGGTGTGACTCTTGCTTCACTTAAGCTCCTATTTACTTTCCTGCCCAAGGCCACATAGTGAGAAAGTAGTGGGGCAAGTCTAGGACACCTATTTTTGCTTTGCTGAAGGAGATCCTGTTCTAAACCATATAAACTCCAAGGTTCTGACCTTGAGTTGCTCATAATCTGACTTGGCTTTTTCAACTTCCATGAACTCTAATGTTTTGGAAGGTTCTCCCATATGAATGTGGCCTGGGTTCGAAGAAATGCCGTGATAGCTTCTTAGAATCTTTGTTTTCAAATAGCCCAGACCTCACCCAGCCGTCCTCAGGCCTGGAGGGCTGGAAGGGGTCCCACAGAGTTTCGACTGCTTAGCGCAAACCTGATTCTCTGGGGAGCTCCTGTGTACTGGCAGAGCCATGACCATGTTCCCAGAGTGGGAGTGAGATTCAGTCTACAAGTCAATGCCCATGAGAGCACCCCGGCTTGGACTCTGGGGTAGAGGGTCCATGTCAGATAAGCAGCACCTGTGCTTTGTAATCTGGGCTCACAGAGCCCTCTGGGGCTGGAGGGGGCTCTCAGCAGAGGGAGGGTAACTTGAGTTGTAAGCATTTAGAGGCACATAAGATATGCAAAGTACTGGTATCACTCATTTGGGGGGAAAGAAACAGCAGAACCTAAAAGTTTTTTTACTCTTGCTTTCTGGTTTGAAGTTCCAGATTAAACTGTTTGGACAATGGGAGCCTCTGAAGAGGTGTCTCTCTCATCTGCTCTGCTCCCTTTTTTCTACTGCCCTCCTCTTCCTTCTATCCCCTTCTCTTGCCCCTCCCACCGTCTTTCCATCAGACTTGTTTTCCCTCAAAGTTCTAACTCTCCTTTCAGATACTCATCCATGGTATCAATCCTGACACATACAAAAGAAGACAGATATTTAGGAAGACTAATCTACACCTTCTCATTGGACCACTGGTCTGGTCTCCAAACAATAAGTAAAAACAGTCTAAAGATAATCTCGAGGCTTATCCATGTTGCTGCGAATGGCATCATTTCATTCTTTTTTAATGGCTGAGGAATATTTCATTATACACACACACACACACACACACACACACACACACACACACACACACACACCACATCTTCTTTATCCATTCCTCTGTCAGTGGACATTTAGGTTGTTTCTGTGACTTGGCTATTGTAAATAGTGAAGTAAGTCAGACAGGGAAACACGAATATATAATATCACTCATATGTGGAATTAATTAAAAATGATATAAATGAACTTATTTACAAAACAGAAACAGACTCACAGATTTCAAAAACTTATGGTTACCAAAGGGGAAACAAAGCGGGGGGGATAAATTAGGAGCTTGGGATTAATTTACACACACTACTATACAGAGAGTGGATAGCCAGTGGGAACCTGCAGTACAGCACAAGGAACTCAAGGTTCTATAATAACCTATATGGGAAAAGAATCTGAAAAAGAAGGAATGTGTGCATATATATGACTGAATCACTCTGCTATACACCTGAAGCTAACACAGCATTGTCAATCAACCATCCTCCAATAACATTAAGAAAAAAAAAAGTGTCAGAATATTTGAAGTAACACTTGGGATATACCAAGACATGTTCTTTTCACCGATGTAAAATTACAAAAGGATTAAAAAAAAAAAAAAAAAAAAAGATGAGTTTGTGATTTCAACAACAACAACAACAAAACAGTCTAAAGAGAAAAGTGGCTTTTTACCCCACTGCTAGGAAGCGGCAGCCTCCCAAGGTATGAGCAAGGTCTTTCAGAGTAGAGAGAGCAGGCACTGCCCTCACCTCTAGGTGCCCAGAACCTGGTGCATAAGAGGGTGAGGAGAACAAGGTGTGAACGAGCGCCCTCTGTCTGCCAAGGAAGGTCCTGCAAATGAGCCATTCATAGAAAGTTCAGGAAGTGACCTTGCTGAGGGGAAGAAAGGAAGCTTTCCTTCAGAATGTCAGGAAGAGAGCCAGGATAATGAGCAAGGTGTCCAAGTGCGGGCTGTCATTGTTGAAGAAGGGAGAATCCCAGTGGGAACAAAGCAGGCAGGCGCTGTCCCAGTGATACCCACAACCCCAGAGGGTGTCTTGTGACCAGTGAACCTTCCTTTGCAGGGAGGCGCCTGTTTTGTGCCCTACATACTAGTGATGAGAAAATGCCACAGAAAGTCTCACGGGGCATCAGAAATGCCTTGTCCTGGGCTTAATGAGGCACCTGGGGATGCCACAATCTTCTGTAAATACTGCTGAGTCCTGCGATCTAGTTCGTCCATCTGCTCAAAATCAGAGGAGCTCAGTCTCCCATAGATATGTAGCCGGTGGAAATGTATTCAACAGAAAGTGCTACGACCTTTCTCGAAACACAATGAAAAAGTCATCCTACTGCATTTTGCATGCCTAGGACATGCTTGCTCTTCAGATCTTGATTTATTTTATCCTCTTCTGTCTACGCTGATCCCAGAAGGTCAGTGTGTGGAGATGCCCGTTTTTCACGTGGAAAGCTGCTGTTACAAGGAGTGATGTCACTTGCCCAAGAAGGCAAGTGATTGAACTGTTTTGCTGGCTGTCCCTCCAGGTCCTAGACAGCTCAGTGTTGCTCTGACCTTCAAAGTATTTACCCCATCCATCCTCGGCCACGTTGTCGGTCTGGCCTATAGATCAACCAGGCCTTGACAGTGATAGAAAAAGGGCTGATGCAGCAAATAAAAACAGAAGGGCATTTGCACGCAAGGATCGCTTCTGTTGAAAAGCCACATCAGTTTGAATCCAACAGGTCTCAATAGGGCTGTGTCAGGCCAGAAGTTTTATTTCCTTCACGATGAAGTGCAAATTGGAGCGTGAACATCTGCGCAGCCTTGGAAACGACCTGGGATTTTACATTTCTTTTTCCCTACTCTGAAGCTACAATGCAGGTGTTAAGTGTCACTGTGCATGGGGAGGTGACAGTAACCCTTTGTCCCTCTTTCCAAGGGACTGTTCCAGCCAGCTGGGGACACTGCACAAGGCACTCAAGCCGTTTTCCTTTGCTGGTTGGGCTTCTTAAAAAATTTTCTTGCTTCCCTTTGCAATCACACTATTTCCGTTTTTCAGTAGAGCTTTACAGCATACCTGTCTTTTGCTAGGAAATGGGTGCATTTTACTCATTCACCCAAGACGTCTTTTCTCAGTTGTTAAGTAGGTGGATGTGAGGATGAATCCACACAACGCCTCCTCATATAGCGACTGTCATGACACCTCCCTCCCCTTCTTTGAGGCTTGGTCTCTTCATCTGTGGTGAAAACTTACCCTAGCAATTTTCTGTGAGGATTAAGGAAAGAAACACATTTGAAAAGCACTTTGGAAGCTGTGAAATACCACTTGGCCATTATCATGAATGAGTTATCTTTGCTTTATATTATATAAATAGTACCATTATTTATTTTAGAAGATTTCTATATTTTTCCAACTCTGCAGTTTGTGTGTTAAGTGATTTGGAAGAATTCACCCATGTTCTCTTCATAGTAACCCTGGTCGGGGGATGCAGGAAGATCTCTTAACCTCCTTGAGTAGGTTTATCTTCTTGAAATTCAACCTACCTTTGAGACAATGTTTAGGGATTAGGGTACATTTAGAATGCACTGGAAGACATGGGATTGAGCAAGTTCCTTAAAAAACTGGACATCTAATGTAATTAGAATTACACATTTACCTAAAACTCAAGACAGAACATCCTTCATATCCTATGTGCTGTGCAAACAACACTTTCAGGAGAGAGAGATTCTGTGGACGCTAGGATATCCTTATAGAAGACCAATTTCTGTTTTTATTTCTCTGCTTTTCTCCTCATTATTTCCAGGAGAGGGGGATTATGGAAGGCTTTATGAAGGAGGGGTCATGTGAGCAGGTAAATAATTTAGCAGGTACTAATTTCCAGCCAGGGAACACTGCCCACTGCACGACAAGTGATTTAGCCAAGATCCTATGACTTATAAAGGACTGAAGACGGTTCTTTCTGAGATGCCAGCCCGATTCGGTGACCATAAGTCTTGTGTGATGGAATCACATTCATCTGTGGCTTTTGGTCTTTGGGAACTGGAATGCAGTTTGGGGCCATTGTTTTCCTTGAGCTGGACTGACCCCCAAGGAGGCCGCAGATCCAGGGCAGGACGGGAGTCATGAGCTGCTACCGGTTCTTGTTTTGCAGACAGCGGCAGCCTGCACTCAGCCTGTGTCCACGAGAGCACTGTGCACAGCCGAGTCTTTCAGATCTTATACAGGAACGAAGAGGTGCCCATCAACGATGCCGTGGTCTTCCGAGCTCATTTGCTCTTAGATGGTGAAAGGGTAAGTCCCGGAATCTTCCACCAGCCACGAATGGCCGTTCCCTCCTGTGCCTTTTGTATCCAGTGCTAGGAGAATGGGACGTGAAGGATACGTTGTACATTTGCTCTGAAATCTGACAGATTGGGACTGGGGATTTCAGAGCATTC
>NW_006791731.1:4852523-4858877 GCF_000442215.2 Lipotes vexillifer
CATTCCTGCACTTCCTGATTTATTCCTTTTTGTACTCATGCTTTCGTTCATATACTTGCTTTTTCATGTTCTAAGCGGGTCCCATTGACTGACTTGCTGACTGTCTTACTCATTCCTCCTTCGCCTATTTGCTCGTCTTCCTGGGCCTCCATCAACAGGTCAATCGGCAGGTGTTTGCTGAGCATCTGCTTTGTGCAGGGCTTGGGGCGGGCCCTCGGATGATGGGCAAAGCTGAAGAAAGCAGCGGGGCCGATCCCTCAGCGGATGGGTGCTCCATCAGAGAAACAGATATACAGACAGGCCCTGGTGGCTGAAATGCGCTGTGCTGGCTGCATGTGCAGAAGAACAGGGGGCACCGAGGTTGGAGATGAGCTCTGTGGGAGGGCATCAACGGCTTCACAAAGGAGCTGTGGCTTTGAGATGCTGGGACTGAGAGTTCATCACACTAAGAAAGAAGGGCATCCGGTACAGGGGGAAACAGCGTGAGTCAAGGCCCAGAGGCCTTGGAGCAAGTTGATTGAACACTTCCTATTTATGAGATTAACATCTGATAGTAACCTGATATTAACATCAGATGTTTCAAAATTTATGGTTACTGGGGGGAAGGGGGAGGGAGGGACAAATTGGGATGTTGGGATTGACATATACACACTACTATGTATTAAATAGATAACTAATAAGGACCTACCGCATAGCACAGGGAACTCTACTCAATACTCTGTGATGACCTATACGGGAAAAGAATCTAAAAAAGAGTGGCTATATGTATATGTATAACTGATTCACTTTGCTGTACACCTGAAACTAACACAACATTGTAAATCAACTGTACTCCAAAAACATTCAAAAAATAATTTAAAAAATCACTTGTACCTTTAAAAAAAATCAGATGTTTCAAAAGAATATCTGAAGTCTAAACCGTTTTTCTCACTCCCCCAGCCCCACCTCGAATCCCCATTACCGCATTCCAGCTGGTCATTCCCTGCTAGAGTATCTTTAAAGATGTGGAAATATACTCCTACTTTAGGAGAGCCTAATCAGAGACGTGTCCCCTACGGGCATCCCCTACAGGCATCCCCTACAGGCATTGTAGCGCACGCATAACGACTTCTACTGGCCATCTAATACTCCTCTCATGTCCTCTGGCTTTTTTTTTTTTTTTAAAGTTTTGTATTCAGTTGACTTTTTTAAAAAATATATTTATTTATTTATTTGGCTGAGCCAGGTCTTAGTTGCAGCATCCGGGATCTTTGTTGCCACGCACGGGATCTTTAGTTGCGACATACAGGATCTTTTAGTTGCGGCATGCGAGATCTAGTTCCCTGACCAGGGATCGAACCCAGGCCCCCTGCATTGGGAGCACGGAGTCTTAACCACTGGACCACCAGGGAAGTCCCTCCCATGGCTTTTTGTCCACATCCTTTATGCTTGAGGTAGTGACGAGTTCCCCTGTGTGGCTACACGTGCAAAACTGTCACTGATTCTTCATTTATGAATCCATCCATTCATCAAAGATCTGTTGAGCACCTACTGTGGGCTAGAGATGAAAATCATGAACAAGAAGATACCCCTGGTGTCTGAGAGCTTATGTTTTTTTTTCTTTTTTTTTTTTTCTTGCGTTATGCGGGCCTCTCACTGTTGTGGCCTCTCCCATTTGCGGAGCACAGGCTCCGGACGCGCAGGCTCAGTGGCCATGGCTCACGGGCCCAGCCGCTCCGCGGCATGTGGGATCTTCCTGAAACGGGGCACGAACCCGCGTCTCCTGCATCGGCAGGCGGACTCTCAAGCACTGCGCCACCCGGGAAGCCCAAGAGCTTATGTTTTAACATGAGATCAATACATCACCATGCAATCAAATAAATACATCCTGTATATTCTATCGCTGAGCCTTCCCACTGCTTCTCGCTCAGCTCACTCATCCATGAGATACACTCACAAAGGTAAGAAGAGCAGGAATTTTCACCCCTGTTGGAGGTCCTGTGAAACTGCAGCCGGGCCCAAAGTGGAAGGGAACTCATGGCAGGCTCACTCTGTGAGACTTGATGCTGCCTCCTGATGGCTACTCAGATTTCCAAGAGCTCAGCTTCAACACAACCTTCACACGAGATGGCGATTACTTCCTGGAGGCTAAGTGGCAGACAGGAGAGCTCCCTGAGCAGCCAGCACTGAGCTGAGACCACATGCTGAGGAGGGGCCAGGCATCCCGGGAGGAGGGCACAGCTAGGACAAAGGCTGTCAGGTGGGAATGAGGAGGTGCTGAGGAGTCCTGCAGTGACTGACCCCGAGATACCCAGCCATCAGCCTTGGTTGCTTTCCCTGAGTTCCCCCCACACCTTCGCAAATCAACTCTTTTTAAAGAACTGAGTGCATCATCTACCTCTTTACTGGACTCTGGTGGACACAGGTAGTTTAGGAAGAGATACTGGAGCTGGTTTTGAGGGCTAAGGGACTCCCAGTTGGGCTTCACGCACAAGCTCAGCTTCCCCGAATTCTACTAAGAGAAAGTCACTTGATTTCTCACGGGCCGTTGTCCTTTGGCGCATTGATCTCAAAGACCTTCCTGGGCAGAACGGTTGTGACTGGAGGCTGGGTTTGGACGTTACTCAGGTCTCTTGGTCATTATTCCATCTTAATTCCATCAGACTCTTCCTCCTGCCCCTAACAGTTTAAAGCTTTTCAAGGTTAATGTTTCCCAGCACCCAAGTTTAGCCTCACGCGAGTTTGCAACAAGCCATAGTTCAGAGGTTGAACAGGCAGTGTGTTTGCCAGCATGGGCTGTAGTCTTGTACATATTTTGTACAAGACTTTGTTCCTGTGGTACACATTGTTTTCTTCTGCATGTAAAATCACTTATCTCTACAAGCTAATAATTTATTATTGTGTTGGGGGTAATCCATATGGCAGCAAACAACGTTAGCATTAATCATTACATCCAAATCAGTGACAAAGTTAATTGGATAAGTTCATAAAAGCTGTATCTCTGGAATGCATGCATTAGCTCTAGTGAATATCTGTTTATGGCAGCCAAAACACCGTATAGCCAGCTGGCCAGAGCTCACGGTCTTGCATGTACGTAGCCATCAATGTGAGTGGCAGGCATATACAATGCCAACACATCAAGCGTACCGTTTCCTGTGCTATGGGAAGTGCAGACATGGAGAAGATTCAGCCCACACAGTTACTGCCCAAGTAAATGTAAGAGATGACCATGGACAGAACTAATCACAGCTTAAGGCACAAATGTTTTCATAAAAGTTGCAAAGAATCAGGGAGTGTGGAGTAGGATAGGTATATTATTTATATACACTTTGTGTAACACCCCCCCAGAAGATTTGGGAAGGCTGACAAAACACACAGAATAGTAAAAGGGTAAAAATAGCAATAGAGTGAGCCAAAGTAGAGGAAAAACACAAAAGGGAGCTAAAGCCCGAGTTACATGTAACAGACCCAAATGCACACGCAGAGTTCTGGACCTTTGCAGATGTTGGCCCACACATTCAGTGCTGAGCTTCCCAGCAGACAAGGCAGAGAAGATACAGTTATTAGCAACGAGATGCTTAATGTCCTGAAGAGGAATAGGAACGTGTTACATAAAATAATCTTTGTGGACAAGGTTGCTTTTTTTTTTTGCGGCACGCGGGCCTCTCACTGCTGTGGCCTCTCCCGTTGCGGAGCACAGGCTCCGGACGCGCAGGCCCAGCGGCCATGACTCACGGGCCCAGCCGCTCCGCGGCATGTGGGGTCTTCCCGGACCGGGACACGAACCCGCGTCCCCTGCATCGGCAGGCGGACTCTCAACCACTGCGCCACCAGGGAAGCCCAAGGTTGCATTTTTTAATTGAAGTATGATTGATTTACAATGTTGTGTTAATTTCTGGTGTACAGCAAAGTGATTCAGTTATATAGATATATAATTCTTTTTCATACTCCTTACCATTATGATTTATTACAGGAGATAGAATATAGTTCCCTGGACTATACAGTAGGACCTTGTTGTTTATCTATTTTATATATAGTAGTTTGCATCTGCTAATCCCAAACTCTCAGTTTATCCCTCCTCCACCCCCTTCCCTTTTGGTAACCGTAAGTTTGTTTTCTATGTCTGTGAGTCTGTTTCTGTTTTATGAATAAATTCACTTGAGTCATATTTTAGATTCCACATGTAAGTGATATCATACGATATTTGTCTTTCTCTGTCTGACTTACTTCACTTAGTATGATAATCCCTAGGTGCATTCATGTTGCTGCAAATGGCAATATTTCATTCTTTTTTATGGCTGAGTGACATTCCATTGTATATATATATATATATACCGCATCTTTATCCATTCACCTGTCGATGGACATTTAGATTGCTTCCATGTCTTGGCTATTGTGAATAGTGCTGCTATGAACATTGGGGTGCATGTATCTTTTCGAATAAGTGTTTTCTCCGGATATATGACAAGGAGTGGGATGGTTGCATTTTTATGGGCTCCAAAAAGAAAAGCATTTTTCAAAGTGTGATTCCTAGATGCACCATGTCCTAGTCCCCTGGCAGTACTTTTTTAAAATGCAGATTCTTAAGCCCAGCCCAGACCTAGCCCAGGCAGTCTGACCGAAAAGCCTGTGTTTGTGACCAGTAAGCAGGCCTGCGGGTGGAGTTATTGGACGAAGGGGTTCTTTAGGTGGTCAGGCCCATAGTAAGCTGGAAATAACTATAATAACTAATATTTGTTGAGAATGGGCTTTGTTCACACACGGTGTTAAGCCCTTTATGTGCATTTTCTTACATAGTCGCACAATAGCAGTGATCTAAGGAGTAAGTGTAATCTTTCACCCCCATTTTACAGATGAAAAAACAAACAAACCTAGAGAGGTTGATTGGCCCAAGGTCACACAGATACTTAATAAATGGAGAGCCAAGCTTTGTACCCATGTAGCTTGACTTCCAAAACTGCTTTCTTATCTCCCCAGCTATGATGCAGCTCAGGAGAGAAGTTCATAAAGGAGGAGGAGATACCAGGGTTACTACTGTTATGAGCAGAGTTGAAATCAGCTAGCGTTAGACTGTACAACCCACAACACAGATGAGGCCCTGGGAAAAGGCTGAAGAAGTGAGGAACCCTTGACTGAATCTGGGCTTTGGAGCCCAGATTAAGCCTTGGAAGTGTCTTTCCTACAGCAAGTCTCAATTTCTTCATTTATAAGTGAGGCCAATATGTCTTAATTCACAGTTTTATCCACATTAAATAAGATAGTATATGACAGTGGTAGCTGTCCTGTGTAGTATCTGCTACATAGTAACTCTTCTGTAATCCTAGCTGCTGTTGTTATTTCCACTACTATGTGAAACTGATGCCCGATGCTAAAAAAGTTTTCCACCTGGGAGGTTGAGGTTAGCTGATGTAAGCTATTATATATAGGATGGATAAACAACAAGGTTCTACTGTAGAGCACAGGGAACTCTATTCAATAACCTGTGATAAACCGTGATGGAAAAGAATATGAAAAAGAATGTCTATATATGTATAACTGAATCACTTTGCTGTACAGCAGAAATGAACACAACACTGTAAATCAACTATACTCCAATATAAAAAAATCGCCCTTGAAAGGAAGCAATCCTTTTAACGGTAGGGCAATGGAAGGGCACGCGTGCGTGAGTGTGTGCGTGTGTGTGCGTGCACGTGTGAATGTGTGTGTTTGGAGGAAGGGGCAGGTAGCCAACAGCCAATGAAGAAAAATGAGTGGTTAGAGAAACCAGTGACTGCATTCTGGGGCATCTTGCAATTAAAGATTTATTGAGACATCAGTGAAGTCATAGCCAGGCTCCATCTAGCCACAGCTGATCTTGGGCCTGGATTTCTCTCCTTGTTCCAAAGAAATTGCAGCAAGTTTGAAACTGGAGCTTACAGCGAATTTTTGTTAAGTAGGCAAATGCATGCTTGGAGGTGGTTAGGAGGACTTGCTCTGCAGTCTTATTTCCTAGGAACTGGTGACAAGAGGCTGTGTTGCTTGGGTTGTGTGTATGAAGCGGGGTAAGTGATTATGCAAAACAAAGCTAGGAGAGGAAGTTATTCATAGCGCTTGGATTGAGCAAAATGTTAACTTTTAAATGCTTAAAAAAAGTTTTTTAAACAAATTTTAAAACCCTGGGGAGCTAAAGATAAATTCCATCCATATGTCTCTGCCTGAGCTATGCTTCACCAGGAACATGTTTCCAAAGAGGCCTTTGGGTAAGAGATTTCCATCCCTACAGAATGAGGATATTCTTGCAAAGAAACAAAAACCGGGGGGGGGGGGGCAGGGCGGGGGGAAGGGCTTTATTTATCTTTTAAGATCAACGAAACATTTCCGTGGGCGGGACTTTTT
>NW_006791731.1:4859084-4869018 GCF_000442215.2 Lipotes vexillifer
GGGGGGGGGGGGCAGGGCGTGGAGAAGAGCTTTATTTATCCTTTAAGATCCACGAATACTTTCCGTGGGCGGGACCTTGTCCCTGGAGCTGGGGATCCAGAATGGATTAAGACTAGTCTCTCCCATAACGATACCAGATTACAGGGGATATTGGGTAAGAAAATGGCCCCGGGGGGATTTAGCCACAGTCATATGGATTTTGTCAGAGAGTCCCCTGAGCCCGATCCAAATGGATCTTCTGAGTGCCAGCCCAGCACGGCCAGATCCATGGATTGTTTTTTCAGAAGCTGGAAACCTGCAATGGAAATGTGAAATTGCCTGATTTTTAAATGTCTTCCACTTGTTCAAAACATTGTAAAAAATACGATCAGGACTAAGCAAAAGGTGTCTGCAGCTAATATTTGTCTCATGGGCTTATAACGCAAACGTTGTAAAGCTGAGACAATTTTATAGGAAGTGTTGAATGCTGAGATAGGGGAAAAAAAAACAGGGTTTTGTGGGTCACAGAGGAGAAGGGGTCCATCCCGCGTGGCTGTGGGGAGGAGCTTACACCCTGTCACAGGCGTGCAGTACTTATCTGGGTTTCCTGAGTAGGGACATCAGCTAGATCCGGTACTTAGCAAGTGACTCTCCTGGAGGTGGGGATGAGGTGTTAAGTTTGGGAAAAGAGCCGTGGGTTACCATCTTTTAGATGTACCTGAGAAGCTGGCAGGTAGAACAGATAGATTCCCATGCTAATTAATGGAAACTGATTTTTTTTTTAAAAAGCTGAGAATGGAAACAGTCATGGATAGGACATGATATGCTAAAGTGTCTGAAAGCATAAATGGTTAGATGTAATGGATCTCAAGACAAAAGCGAAGGATACGCTTTCGTGTAAAGCTGAGCCGCCCTGGGAACTGACTTGACTTTTCTGAGCATCAGCTTCCTCCTCTATGAACCTGAAGGATAGCGTCAGCCCCTCGAAGGTGCCAGCAGTAACACCACCTCCAACGTTTTCCCATCTCTAGCCAAGTGGGTTTTCCTCTCTGCAAGTTCACTGCCCCAACCTTTCCAAAGCGGGTGCCGCAGGACACTTCACTCCTGCTTCAGAGGATTCCAGATCACATCTGTTCTGGAAATAAGGTGCTCAGAAGTCCTGCAATCTAGAAAACTCACTTGACATTTTTTTCCTGCAAATTGGCTTTCCCCCAAATTTGACGTAAATCCCTTCCTTCTACTGTCCATGTAATACAGGCACCGCATTCAACTAGAATTCCACAGAACATGCGTGGAAATTCTGCTTTACACATAAGTGACATTAATTTTGCTGTGAGCTCCTTCTTCTAAACTTTGGGAAACCCGCCGGCTACATGTTTCATTTGGACCAGTCCTTAAGCTTTGTTTCTCTTCTAGGTGGAAGAGGCACTAAGTGAAGTCGATTTCCAACTCAAGGTGGATTTGCACTTTACAGACAGTGAACAACAGTGAGTGTCCTTGGAATCCCTGAATCATGATCATACAGTTTCCTTTGCCCAACACTTTTCCAGCCCTGAGGTATCCCGATGGCCATGACCTCAGAACATCCCTTAGAAACCCGGTTCTTGATCAGCTACAGGAACGAGGGCAAGGAATATCTATGTGGTCATTTAGAGCTGCATGCATTTTAATTTTAGGCAGGTAGCTCAGAGGCTGCAGGCACAGAGAACTCCTGACTTCCTGCTTTATGAACTGGCACCTTCTTATATCCGAACCCGCCTCCGTACACTTGCAATGCAGTATTAATTAGCTGTTTAGATTAATGACCATATGAGGCTGCAGATCTGAAGGCCCCCTTCTGAATCAAAGGAGATCCTGCCGGGACCCTCGTCTTTACACTGAATGTCTGCTATGATGTTTCAACTTTCTGAAAATTGAAAATCCATTGATGTACATTGAAAATCCATCAGCTTCCTGCTTATCGGATTCAATAAGCAGGAAGCAACCCTCCTCCTTCTCATAACTTCTCCCTTTAAGCTGGTTCGGTGGCCTCTTCCTCCTACCCTGGGGTGAATGTCGCAGTCATGTCGCAGGCTGTTCTTTCATGTCATGAATAGATAGTCCTTTTTTCAGGTATGAAAAAGTCCAGTCGAATGTATTTACCAAAACCCCAAACTCTCATCCAATTTATAACTTCTTTTCATTGACGCTGCGCCTTCGCTCCACTGCACCCCTGCTCCAGGCGTTCTCGGGGTAGGAAACTCCCGCTGCAGCAGCTGGGTATGGTGAGCAGCTTGATGCAGCTTCCTGTCTTCCCCCTGGGGTGTGTGGGTCTTGCAGGGCCAGGCACAAGCAGGGCTCTTAACGGGGTAGATGCTCAATCACTGCTTTCTCTGCTCTGGGGGTGTACTTGTGCCTTCCATGGAGCTGTACCCGTCAGGTGGTCTCCCTCTCCCCCAGCCTCTGCTGTTCTTTGATATAATGATGCCTCCTATGGTTGGGTCATTCGCTCCTTGCAGGAAGCTCTTTTGGCAGATTCTTCTCCGAGGAATGCACATCTGGCTCTTGGATAATGGACACAAGCACTTTCATCCTCATCTCACACTGGTGGGGACCCCCACCCCAGTGCTGCTGACTCTTCTTTGGCCAATCCAGCCACCCTCAGCTTCTCTCCTGAGGGCCTTTGCAGGATAAGTCAGGCACCAGGGCCTGTGTTCCCGCAGGGGACACAGAGCATGCTCACGTGAAGACTCCCCTCATTAAGCTTAAGGTGAAAATGGAGGCCCTTCTTTTCCATCTGTTCTATTAGCGGAATCTCAGCACAGTCTGACCACTTCGGGGAAATGAATCCTCACTTCTGATCTCTACAACCTCTTCGGCAAATGCTTCACCTTCTCCAGTGGAGAATGGGAGACCAGGTGGCCAGGGGGCTAGTGCTGGCGGAATGGTTGCCCGACCCCTTCAGATTTCAGAGTCACTGTTAGCACTTTGGCTCCCTTCCCAAGGACTGTTGTCCCATCCCGGAGATGTGTCTGATTGTTATGGGAGTTTTCATAACACGGGGCATTGAATCAGAGGGGATCTGAAGCACAGATGGACCACTACTGAAATGTCAGAAACCTGACTGTGTCTGCGCTTTGAGAATAGACATCTGCTGATGCGTATGTACTGTAGATGGTCACGCCTCCTCTCTGGGCTGGCCGGAGGATCTGTCCGAGGTCCTGCCGCTGCGTCTGGGCTCAACATCACAGATCCCTCACTCTTGGGGTCTTTATCTGGACCCCAAGCCCCTCTGGACACCTGCTTCTCTCATCACTTATGCTTACCTCTTGGTGGGATGGTGGATGCTTGAGAAATCTTATCTCCCTCACACCGTCTCCAGGACTTATTGTTCTAGCACCATATTGAACTCAGAAGCCCCATAAGAGGCTGACCTTCTTTCTGAGCTATAAACTCAGAAATGAAGTCCTCGTCTCTGTTGCTCTCATATTCCCTCTCAGCTATTTAGGGTTTCTGTCATTCACTCATTTTATTAATTTTATTAACACCCCCTGCCCTATCTTCCTGTGCCCCTTTATTCAGAAGTATTCATCCATAGCTCCCTGGTAGACATTTCCATTTGATCACAGAACCCTGCCATTGATCCCAAACCCAGCCTGGAAGTCATTCCCTACCCAGCTCTCCAGGCAGCCTCAGTGATAAGTTATGGTGGACACGATAGATGTGACCTTCTTACCATCAAAACAGTAGTTAATGGAGAGGCTGTGTACAGGAGATTGGCCCAAACAAAGTGTATGGAGTTCAGCAACAGGCTCTGTGCTCATTGACTGCGAGACACTGGGTGCATCCCTGCCCTTTTCTAAATCTCAGTAGCCTCATTTGTAAAATGGGCATAAGAGAGGTGATACCTAAGCCAGGCCAAGGGCATGGATCAATGTCTTCTTCCTCTTTGTGGCTTCCTAGAGGCAGGTGGGGCCGGTTTCCATGTGTCACTTCCTCCCTATAGTACAAAGCACTTAACAACAATCAGAGCAGAGCGTTTTCATGGAGTATGTGGTTAGCCAACAGGAATAGGAAGCCAGAGGCTGGGGAAGAATTGAAAATGCCATAGTTTTTCATTTTCATAAGTTGGGTTTAAGGATGACAAGACATCTGTAGCACATCCTTGGGATAGACTTTAGGCTTTGAAACATGACCCAGGCAGTCAGCTTCTTTGTAACCATTTAGGCTTGAACAGGATCAAAATAGAGAAGCATGGCATCTAATGTCAGAGGCAGAAGTGCTCTTGATGTCCATCTCGTCCAGTGGTTCTCAATGTGGGTGGGACAGTTCTGTCCCCCAGGGAATTTTGGCCATTTCTGCGGACATTTTAAATTGTTACACGGGGGTGGGTGGGTGCTACTGGCTTCTAGTGAGTAGAGTCCAGGGATGCTGCTAAACATCCCACAATGCGCAGGACCTCATCCCGGCTTCCCAGCAAAGCATTATTCAGTCCCCAATATCAATATCACTGAGGGTGAGAAACAGTGCTCTAGTCTAACCTCACATTTGAACCTGCTACTCTGCAAAGACTCATGAACATGTGCTTGCACAGAGACAGGAGCTCACGTCTCCCCATTATATCCCATTCTGTCCTTGGACACTACTGCTTATCAGGACATTCCTCTTTACTTCAAGGGACAAGTCATCCTCCTGTGCCTTCCTTCAGTTGCCCTCAAGTTCAGTCCTTGTAACCACGCATCAAAATTCTCAGTCTGGGGGCTTCCCTGGTGGCGCAGTGGTTGAGAGTCCACCTGCTGATGCAGGGGACACGGGTTCGTGCCCCGGTCCGGGAGGATCCCACGTGCCACGGAGCGGCTGGGCCCGTGAGCCATGGCCGCTGAGCCTGCGCGTCCGGAGCCTGTGCTCCGCAACGGGAGAGACCACAACAGTGAGAGGCCCGCGTACCGCAAAAAAAAAAAAGAAAATTCTCAGTCTGGATCGCAGTTCAGGTACACAAGTCATCTCTTTAAGTCATCTCTTCCCCTTCAGTTGAAAACCAGGGCTCTTTCTCTGTGTTTTGCATTTTTTGTTTGTTTGATTTTTTTTTTGCTGGTTTTAGTTCCTTTATGAGAATCCAAGCATTTTCCTCTCAGTGCTATCCATTTTACCTCTATGTTTTTTTTTTCTAAATTGAGACCTCCCCCTCCCCCAGAACTGAGTTTTTTTTTTTTTTTTTAAACATCTTTATTGGAGTATAATTGCTTTACAATGGTGTGTTAGTTTCTACTGTATAACAAAGTGAATCAGCTGTACATATACACATATCCCCATATCCCCTCCCTCTTGCGTCTCCCTCCCACCCTCCCTGTCCCACCCCTCTAGGTGGTCACAAAACACCGAGCTGATCTCCCTGTGCTATGTGGCTGCTTCCCACTAGCTATCTAGTTTACATTTGGTATTTTATCTCCATTAATTAGCTCTATTCATTTCAGGGCACAAAAGAGCTATCACCTCCCTCATTCTGAATTCTTTACTCCTATTAAAGTGGCTTAAGTTCTTAACATTTTTGACATCTTTGCTACCCTGACATGTATTTCACCCCCTGTTGTTCAAGCCCTAAGGATAGTCCTGTGATTTGCAGCAGCCTGTGTCTGAATGGATTCAAAGTAATTATGTGCAGTAGTGTAGAACAGACTGTGGAGTCAGACAGGCCTGGGCCCAGCTTTTAGCTTTGGCCTTGTGACTTTGAACAAATCAGTTAACTCACGTTGGCTTTACCTCCTCATCGATAAACAGAATAACATCAGTTGATACCACACATGATTGTCATGTGCATTAAGGGAAAAAACGCCATGCTCAGTTCACGGTAAGGCCGCAATAAACAGTTGTCAGAATGATAGTGAATATGAATGTTAATGACTTCCTGAGACTCAGGAGAGGACACTCTGTGCTCCCTCCCCATCAGGCTTCTTCCTGGTAAGAGAGGAGGTCATCATTTGTGGGCTATTCTGGAGTCACACTGGGCTCCGCTGATTGAGTTGACTCTTTTACCTGGCATTCATTTGCACCCAAGCTCTAAGCGACAAGGATTTCCAGAAAGCGAAGCCCGTTGGGTGGGGTCTTGGGAGTTTGCTCCCCTCACAGTTTTCTCTCTGTGTCTCTTTTCCTCCTCTGTGGAGGAAGAAGAAACTTCTCATCTGGGCATCCTCTGAGCTCTCTGCTCTGCTCACAGAAGATGCTCCATCCAGGTTTCCCAAGGGGTCTGGTTCAGAGATGCCCAGAGAGCCTGAGTGATCCATGTGCAGAGGAGATGAGCCCTGGATGGCTTTTATTTAGAGGAAGATCGGCCCCATTTTTACAACCAAAGACTCTGTTAGGCTTTGCTTACCAGCTGGTTTATCTCTTGGGAATCAGACACATACCAGTTACAGAACGCTAGAGAGAAGGTAGGGGAGTCCTTGATGAAATTGATCAGACTCTTTTTTATTCTTTGGGGGGTCATTCATTTATTCATTCAGTCACATATCCCTTTTAATAAGGAACTATTTGACCGACTTCTACAATATGCCAGATGCTAAGCTTGGTGTTAGGGATACGAAAGTGAGATAGTCACAGCTCTTGCCCTTAAGAGGTCGGAGTCTAGTAGAAAACACAGGGGTACAAAGGAAGTGCTGTGCTGGGCATCTGTGGGGGAAATACAAGAGGAAGCAGGGAATGGGGGTCTGGGAGGGCTTCCCCGTTGAGCCTGGAAAGGTGTCTGGGCATCTTTCCATCACTGACAGATGAGCTCCGTGTCGGTAATAGCAGAGTGTGAGCCCCAGCTCTGCTGCATAGCAGCTGTGTGATGTCCCACGAGTTCTCTTCCCTCTCTGAGCCTCGGTTGCTTCACTTGCCCATCACGGGGAAAACAATTTCTACCTAGCAGAGTATTTGCAGGAATTGGATAAGCCGATGCAGGCACAGTGCTTGTGCATGGGCGAGGTTGCCTTGTGGACCCACCTGGCTGGCAGCAGGGACAACCTGCCACCACTCATGTGAGTCACTCGCTTGCCTTCCAGGCTGCGGGACATGGCCGGGGTCCCCGTGATCAGCAGCCGTGCTCTGGGCCTGCACTTCCACCCCCGGAGAGGCCTGCATCACCAGGTCCCCGTCATGTTCGACTATTTCCACCTGTCGGTGATCTCGGTGACCATCCACGCTGCCCTGGTGGCCCTGCAACAGCCCCTGATCAGGTATGAGGTTACGAGCCCTGCTGTTACGGGGAGGCGGAGGGGCGCGCTTTGGGTTTCTTGTTACGCTCGAGTCTCCCGTGTGGCTGAGATGCTGACAGTTGGCCAGTAGAGATCAGCTCAAGCCAGAGGAGCTTCCCCCAGGCTGCAGGCGCAGGCTCTGAGCCCTCATTGCAGGGCAGGGGAGAGATGGGCAGGGATGTTGGAGTGGATGCCCCTGGAGTCAGGAGGACACCGGCAGGGAACCTTGGTGCTGAATGGGTGAGACCTGCTGCCTTCACCTGAACTGGCTTTTTTCTAACCCTGTCTTATATGAAAAGTCACCTAACATCCCTGAGACACACAGTCTTCATCCCTAAACCAGGGACGCTGGTGGGTCCCGTCCATTTAAGGTTTTAGTGACTCTCACACGAGGACAGTGCCAGGCACACGATTTTCTGCCCCTTCCTCCAGTAACTATTTGTACAACGGTAGGACCACCTGAGTGGCCCTGTGCTCGCCCTTCAGTGAATTGTCCCAGAGCATCTCCGTGGTCCCATGAAGCACTGAGGTTCTATGAATGACTTAAGCAGAGGGACAGAGCCGACAGCAATGAGCACATTGTACGGTGCCCGGGTGTCTTCCTCCAAGCACCTGGAATCACCAGATGTGGACATCAGCTCACTTCAAACCTCCCACAGGCATGGGGGCATGGGTTGCACACGTGGGCAAAGGGATATTTGGGGATGCAATCTTGCAGCATGGAGTTTCTGGAAGGGAGCTTTCCCAATGTCCCTTTTCAGTGCTGGGGGTTGAAATGCATGTGGTGGAGACTCCAGTCCCCACTCACTGTTGGGTAGGGGTCCCGATCCCCTGCTGGGGTCAAAGAGTAGGAAATGAGAACTTGGCCGGGCTATGTGACCAGGATGTGCTTCTGCCAGTCACTGTGCCTGTCTGCTTGCTGAGCTCCATCCCGGGCTCTGCTTGCTAATGGGGCTATTTTAGACACTCTGCATAGAAAGTTTAACCTCCTGACAGAAACAGTGCTTTTACAGGTTTGTCTGCAACCACCTTGCTGGAGAGCAGTGCAGATAGAAATTCACCACGAGAGATTAGGCTTCTCCAGGGATGGGGGTAAAAATAGAACTGCCTTCTGTTCTCTGGATTTTGCAGGAAGCATTTCTATGAGTTCGTTCACAGTGGCTGGGAACACTTTAAGGTTATGGGAAATACCTGTCAAGTAGGGCAAAGCTCCAGTTTTTCCAGAAAAGCAGTTTCAGCAGCAACTGTTAAATCCAGCCAGGAAGAAGCAGGTGTGAAATGAAAATTTAACCGCAAAAGATCCTTCACCTTCCCTGAAACAGACTGAGGTCTGTTTAACTCTCAGATGGGTACAGTTTGATTTCACTTGAGAGCTTCAGCTACTCAAGGCCACACCGAAGACAAATAGCGAGTTATTCTAGTGACTAGTTTACAGTCGGTCCCCTGAACGTGCCATGAGCATCGCTCCTCCTACCCATATTCTGCCTTTCTTCTGCAATGTTCCTTTTACCCATTTTCTAGCTAAACTGTAGACGTGCTTCGAATCTCAGTTCTAAACAAATGGGAGAAATGATTTTATTAGAGTTGATTGTATTTGTGGTATTTTCAAAATAGCTATATAAATGTAATGGTTATATTAGATTTTATTATTTTTGTGGTATTATTGACAATAACTTCTAGCATTTATTGAATCATTACTATTTGCCAGACATGGTATTTAAAGGTGTATGTGGCTAAGTTCATGGAATCCTCAAACAACCCCACTGTTAAGGCGCTGGTATCAATTCTTCTGACTGACGAGGAAACAGAGGCACTGGGAAGTTTAAAACTTTCCCCACGGAGCTGACAGATGCTGCTTCTGGGATTTCAACCCTGGCAGCCCAGCTCTGCCGGCTGCCTCTTAACCACTTGGCGATACATACTCTGCTTCAGTATCATCTCTAGCTGTTCATCCCTTTCACCCAGCTTGGTTTGTAAACTTCCCTTCTGTTCTCACTGGCCTGAGTTTACCCGCATTGTATATATTACATCTGCCTCCCTCTCTAGACCCAAATGTCTTTACACTGAGGACCATGCCTTAACCATCTTGCCACCCAAGTACCTCACACACTGCCTGGCATATAGCATTAGCCCGATAAGTATTTGAATAAATGAGTTAAACCAAAATATAACGTTAGCTTTGTTTCCCCATCAAGCTTTTACTCTGGAAGGTGTAAATTCAATCCTTCCACAAATATTTCTTGAGCACCTAGGACGGAGATAATGCCATCTGAGGCTTTGTATTATCAAGACCCTCTTGGCCATTGGAGACTTTTACTCTTCCTGGGGGAATTAGACATGCCCATAAAAAAATGTTCACAGTATGACGTGACAATTAACCATTAGGGTGTTTAATAGAAGGGATCTGAAAGAAAGGGAAAAGAGGTTTAAGTAGACTTTACCGATAGAACCATTGGTGAAAATCGAAAAGGTTAAGGGAGAGAGAAATGATCATAAACCCAAATAAGATGAATTCAGCTCACACAGACTTTTCTAATCTCCTCTGATCCTAAAATTGATGATTGCAGACACACTCTGCCAGTTGATCTTGTGATGACTTGCAGAGCTGGGCAGGGTCTGTGTTTTTGTCTGGGAACAGGTACAGTGTTTCTAAGTAGCATCGATGCAGTGAGTCTTTGACATCCACGATCCTATGAGACTCCTGTGTGGGTCGTGGAGGTGGATATTGTTTTACGCTCTTACAC
>NW_006791731.1:4869140-4914349 GCF_000442215.2 Lipotes vexillifer
GCTCTTCCACAGAAGAACAGAGGTTCAGGGAGGGGATGGGGGTTGAGAGATCTTGCTCGGGTTATGCCAATGAAAGGAGAGGGGAGGGCTCAGACCAGGTCAGGTGGAGGCTCCCCTTGGCCTCTGGCCAGAAGCCCATCCCACCTGCCCAGGTGGTTAAGTAACTTCTGCCTCGGTGAGTCTCAGCAGGCAGGTTGTGGGCATTTAGGGGGCGTTTCCTTGTACACATAGTGGGATGTGTGTCATCCTTGGCCCCCAGGCTCACATGCCAGTTGCACCCACTTGTCACGGCAGCGTCAGAAAGTCCCACCCAAGCATCCCTCGAGGGTGAGCTGCTTCTTGGAAGTGGCTTTTATCTCATAGGCTCCCCAGTAACAGCATCAAGGGCCTGAATTAATGGCCCCATCACTTGCTTCACATCCTTTTAGAAAAAATTATATAAATTTGCAATTCTTTCTATTCCCTTCTTTTCAGTTTTACTCGTCCAGGAAGAGGCTCCTGGCTTGGGAAAGGCGGCCCAGATACAGGACCAGAACAGTCTAGCCTTTCCCTGGAAAACCTGGTCTTTGGAGCTGGATACTGCAAGCCGACTTCCTCAGAGGTAATGTCTGCCTGGGGGCAGAGGCCCCAAGCCTTGCAGACTTCACTTTGCAGGCTGCGTCTGTTCTATGAGATTTCGGCTCCTTTCCAATGTCTCTGGTGGAGATTCCTTGCTCCCTGCGTCCCTTCCTCTCATCGATGCATCCATCCCTTCTTTGGATGGCTGCTGCATTCATCAAACGTATTCCCAGTGCCAGGCCCCAGGGCTGATGCAGGGAGTAGCGTCTTCACATGGCACCTCTTCCATATGGTAACTCGAAGGATATGGTTCCATGGAGGTCATGGGATGTGCTGTGAGGGGCTTTCCCTGGACCGTGTGGAACCTCAAAAACCCATTTGCATTGAGCTCATTTCAAAACCTGGCTCGATCCTTCATCTGCTTACTTCTCTGGGCCTCAGTTTACCCACCTGTAGAGTGGGGTTGCTAATAGTTAATAACCTCACAGGATAATATGTGTATTCGTTGCTGTAATGGATAAAAAGTGCTTAGACCAGTACTTGGTACTCAGTAGGTGCTCAATAAATATGCATATACCCTGTCCTTCCCCTTGGTCTTTCTTCCTAAGAAACACCTGTTGTTACACTTCTATGATGCACAGGGCTTTAGGCATCTACAGCATATTACTCTATATTTCTTTTGAGCCAATACACGATTGTTATTATTAGGGGCCTGCTCAGAAATAACCAGACTGTATTTGTCTGGGCTCACCAGAGAAGCAGAATCAATAAGACATGATAGATAGATAGATAGGAGACATTTATGCATCTCCCTTCTATATTATAAGAAATTGTCTCATGCTATCACGGAGGATGAAAAGCCCCACGATGTGACATCTGCATCCTAGAGACTTGGGAGAGACAATGGTGTAAACTCCTATCTGAGTCTGAGTTTTTTTGTTTGTTTGTTTGTTTGTTTGTTTTGTTTTTAAACATTTATTTATGTATTATTTATTTATTTAGGCTGCATCGGGTCTTAGTTGCGGCATGTGGGATCCTTGTTGCGGCACACGGGCTCTCTAGTTGGGGCCCGTGGGCTTATTTGCCCCGTGGCATGTGGGATCTTAGCTCCCTGACCAGAGATCGAACCTGCGTCCCCTGTTTTGGAAGGCGGATTCTGAACCACTGGACCACCAGGGAAGTCCCTGAGTCTGAGTTTTAAGGCAGGAGAAAACCTATGTCCCAGTGCAAAGACAGGAAGAGAGAGAAACCCTCTCTCACACAGCCTTTTTGTTCTGCTCAGACCTTCGAGGGAGTGCATGTTGCCCACCCACACTGGGGAGGGTGATCTGCTCTACTCATTCTGCTCTTTCAAAGGTTCATCTCATCCAGAAACAGCCTCAGAGACACACCCAGAACGATTTTTAACCAAATATCTGGGTACCTTGTGACGTAGTCAGGTTGACACACACACAGTTAACTGTCATACAACCCGTGTCATAAGTGGGAAAATTTGTCCACTCAGCCAGCCCCCAAAAGAGATGCTGCATCTCCCTGTGCAGCCAAGCCCTGTCCTCAGAGGTTCCAGCACATCAGGTCCTACACTCAGCTGGCTCTCCTGTGACATCACCTTTCCCAGCTCTGAGCCCAACCAGGAAGTCTGGCTGCAAAAGCTGCCCCGTCAAGTCTCCATCTTGTCCTGGCGGCTGTGTCACATGTTCTCAAGAGTGGAGCTTAGAAGAAAATTGCCAAGACCCTCCTGAGGGACAGGGGACCTGAACCCAGGACTGGGCTCTGTGCCCAGGAGGGCACAGACTTTAGAGCGAAAGACAACTGCTGTGCAGGTGGACTCCTGTAGATGCAGGACCTCGGGCAACCACCGAGCCTTAGGAACCAGTGTCCTGAGCATTGGCAAAGGACCTGGGGACAGTAGCAAGGGAGAGGAAAGCAGAGACCCAGCCAGCAGGGGTGGGCATTTCCTTATTACCTTGTGCACATGGCTGGCTTCAGGGCTCCAGGATGGGATGGGGAGAGATGGAAGCCAGGGACTCCCTGCTCCCTCTGTATCCCCAAGGCCAGGCGCAGACCCTTCCTCATCAGGGGCTGATGTGTGCGCCCCCAGGTCACCCCCGACCCCTGCCGCAGGTCAGTCCCTGCTCCAGACCCGCCGGAGCTTGACTGAAGGCTTTGTTGGGACCAAATCACAGCCCAGCTTCTCCATCTGTACAGTCCTACTTCTCATTCCTCTGGCTCCAAGAGCCTCCCCAGTAGATCCACGTGAAAATCTCCAGTTCAGACTCTGTTTTCCAGGGAACATGGTTTGGAACATCAGGGGTCATAGATCAGTTCAAAGCATCTTTTGACACTTACCTCCCAAGACAAGGGCCTTTGCTGGGGCCACAGGAGCATATGGGGATGATGGTGATCTGGTGTCTGCCCTGAAGGGACTCTCTGTTCCTTCCTGTCCGCACAGCCTCTCATGCCTCATTCAGTTGCCACCACCTCCGTGAAGCACTCTCTGATTTCCTAACAAGAAATTCCCTCTCCCAAATATTTTCACCACAGTCAACTCTAGGCATCTCTGTCTTTCCTCCACTGGGCTCCGAGTGGTTGGGGACAGAGGCCATCGCCTTTAGCTCCACACCTTCAGGGCCCAGCACCACGCCCGGCACACATAGTGAGTGCTCAGGAAATGTGTGTTGGACGAACGATTGATCCAAGTGCATGATCGTGTTTATTATATAGAACTCTGAACGGCGAGAGGGCTGAGCCGCAAGGTGTTCCTTGCCTTACATGGCAGCAGACAGACGGCAGCGGGAGAGCAGGAGAGTGAGACACCTCCATGGACATGTGGACGCCAAGCGGGACTGCCCTTGGCAGAAACCCTGGACCTGGCATGGGGTGGGGTAGGGAACATTGTAGACCATTTCAGCCTATCTGATTCGGTGACATCTGCAGAGAAGATGTGGCAGTGATGTGGCAGAGAGAAGATTCTGGTTTCGAATACCTGCTCTGCTCAGTGCTTTGTGCCGTGGACGACCCTATTCGCCCTGTAAAAGCTCAGGCTGCTCAACTCTAAAATGGGATAATACCTATATTTTAGAAGGGATTTTAGGCCTTAGTCTGTGTAAAAACTGTATAGAAATAGACCCATAGCGGGCACACAATACAGTAGAATTTTTTCCCCCATTCTTTTCTTAGCTATTTTTGGGGGTGTGTGTCAAAGAAGATATACCTGACTTTTACCAGAGTCAGATAAAATAGATTATTTGTGGATGCTCAGCAGTGAACTTGCTCGCAGCTCAGTGGGGTATTTTCAGGACCTGATTCTTTCCCTGTGCATTTTCCATTTGGGACCCATCCAGTTATGCAGGCTCAGAGCCTCGTGCCCATCCTGTGCCTTCCCACCTGGCAAGGGCTGACAAGCAAAGAATAAAATCCACTCCCCCGCCTCCCTTGGGGGCTGTGCCTCCCAAATCCCCAAGAAGCCCAGCGCAGTAGCAAATAACATCGAAGTCCGCGCAGATTGCAGAATCCGCTGGAGCGATTAGAGAACAGGTGTTCCCTTCAAAATAAGCCTTTCTGTGCAGAGACATGTGCAGAAACTAGAGATTCACAGCAAAATGAGCCCATTGGCACGGAAAATCATGGGGAGGTGAGGCTTGCTGTGACGTGTCACGCTCCTTTTCCCATAAGCCCAGGTCCCTCTGGTCCTGCAGCCCTGCTCTTTCCTGCAGCATCTTAGGCAGGGAGAGCTTCACATTCAGGATTGGAGCCAGAGCTTACGGTCCCCTTCCCCCGAAAGCCAGCAGCTCTGCCCCAGGGGAATTATTTTCCCTCTCCCACTCATGGCTTATCTGTCAAAGAGGATACTAATGCCTGCCTTGCAGGGTTGCTGAGAAGATTAAATGAAATAAGCATATAAAAGCCTGGATCAGAGAGCTTGGCACAATAAAATCCTCTGCTGGTCTTATTTTTCTTTGAATTTTTCCTCGTAATGAAATCAAACGTTACTACAAGAACCTCAGCGTTATCTTGTGGATAGGACATGGAACGAAGGATCTTAGATGTTTCCTGTTCTTGGCTGTACCCTGCTGTGTGACCCTGAGCCAGATACTTGCCCTCTCTGGGCCCCAGTTTCTCAATGTCTAGAAAGAGGATTGGATGAGATCGTGCTGGAGGCCTCCTTCAGTCTTTGCTATGCTGTTTTTACTGTGATACCCCTGACACTGCCTGGTACAAGTGGGGACACGACGCACGCTTGATGTATTCATTCAGATTCCACAGAGAAACGGAATCAGTAGGATAATATGCCTGTGCATATATTCATATATATAAAGAGAGAGAGAGACAGAGACAGAGAGACAGACAGACAGACAGATTTATTGTAAGGAATTGTCTCATGCAAATGTGGAGGCCAAAATCTGCAGGTCAGTCCAGCTGGCTGGAGACCCAGGGAAGAGTTACAGTTTAAGTCCAAAGGCCTCCTGCTGACCAAATGGCCAACTTCCTTCTTCTTTAGGGTGGGGAGGGCAGGTCTTGCGTTCATCAGTTGTTTTCTTTTAACGTCTTCAACTGATTGGACGAGGCCCACCCATATTGTGGAAGGTAATCTGCTTTACTCAGAGTCTAATGATTTAAAGGTTAATCTCCTCTGAAACATACCTTCACAGAGACATCTAGAATAATGCTTGACCGCCTATCTGGGTGCCATAGATGGGCCCAACTGACATGAGAAATTAACCATCACATTTAATCAATGCTCAGAGTCTGACAGACTCTTCTTGAAGATCAGGAATCCAGTGACTCAAAATTAGGAGAATCCCTTTCTCGGTCCAGGGAAGGTGCACACCCCCTTCCTTCTCACTGAATGAAATAAGTGGGGTTGTTCCAATTCCCCGGGGGAGGAATGGCCACGTGGTGGAGAGATGCAGACTTTAGAACTCTCCTCATTCTCAGAGCTCTGCTTCTTCAGGCAGGAGCATCAGTGTGTCTGTCTATTTATCTGCCTGCCAGTCCTTTACTTAGCCCCTACTCTGTGCTAGCATCTCTGTGCTGCAGGGGCTAAAACAAATAAAACTCAGACCTTACCCTCAACGGGTCATGAGATCCACTGTGTGAGGCAAAGGAGAAATGAAAAGTTTTGAATTCCACGATCGTGTGAAAAGTGTGATGCTGATCGTTTGAAATCACACCTGCTCTGCACCGAGGTACTCTGTTAAACCACTGCTGCGCGTGGACTCTGTCAGTGTCCACAAAAAAGTTTCCTGTTTTCATTGACAGCTGAAGAAACTGAGGCAGAGAGAGGTTAAGCCACATCTGTAAAGTCACACAGCTGGGCAGGGACCAAGCTGGCGTTTTAACTCAGTCAGCCCGATGCCAGTCCACCACCACCCGTCATCAGCCACTAGGTTGATGGTTAACCAAAGAAGGGGCTTTGGTTCGTCCGCTCTGCGAGGGCAGGTGCTTTTCTGCTTTGTTCCCCTCCGTGTGCCTGGCTCAGTGCGCTTGCTCAGGAAGCCTTTGTTCAATGAACGAGTGTTGAGATCGTGGAATCTGAGAATGTCAGAATATGCGAGAGAACGAAAGCCCTTGAATGCAGATGGTTAGGCGTTTAACTCTCCAACAGATCTGTTTCCCGCCGGTGCTCTGAGCCTCCCGAGTCCTGTGCTCACCCGTGGAGATCACAAAAACCGTGCTGCCAGAGCAGATGACTGTGCCTGAGATGAATACCTTGGCCACCAAAGTGAAATCCCTCCATCCTCTGCTTCCCTTAGAAGGTGGTTCCCCAGGCAGAGGAACGTGTGTCATTGAGAGGAAATGCCAGCTCCCTTTTAAGTCAGATTGCTGAGAACTGAAGAACGGCATCTTCCTTGAAGGGAATAATGCTCACACAGCACATGCGCACACAGGGCTTGGCTTCGCAAGTCCTTCTGTGCTGAGCCTTGTTGCATGACGGCCCTGCCCTCACTGATGGGAGGCGTGGGTCTGGTGAGCGTGGAGGTGGGAGGGAAAGTGAGGCACGGACCTGACTTCCAAGCAGAAATCTCCCCTCTCCCAGGCATACGCTTCCTCGTTTTCCTTCTGCTCCATTTTTATTGGGTTCTTTGCTCTTTACCCTTTGCTTTAAATATACGCTTGCTTGTTATTGCCAACATCTTCCTTTCTTGAGGATCTGGAGTCACGAGGATAAGACACAGACATTCATTGTTACTGTTAACGCATCATTAGGTTGACTCTGGATGGTGACATCTCCGTAGGTAGAGACACCGCCATTGGTTTGGTTGCTAATCAGATAATTATCAAGCACCTACTCTGTCTCAGGCTCTGTACGAGGAATTTGTGACGTAGCACTAAGTAAACTGGCTGCCTGACCTGCCTGGTGGGATGTTATCATTTCTGTTGCTCTTGGTGCCCATCTGAGTTGTTGGCACATCGTAGGTGCTCAGTTAACGTTGGAGGGACAGATGAGGTGAGTTGAGATCTCATTAGATTCTTGATCTTATATGAGATGTGACCACAGATGACTTAGCCATCAGACACAGTAGGCTCAGTGCTGAGGGCCCAGAGTACTTTCAAGGGCCGACAGAAATGTTTTAACCAAAAGATGGATATAATCCAATATGGATTGTATTAATCTTCGTATCAGTGCAATCATACAAACATAATTTTAAATCTATTTTTTAGTGGGTGAAAGTGTCTGGGGCCCACAAAAGTCAAAATTTGGCCCCGAAAACAATGATTGTTCCTTGATTTTTGTTTCCTGATGATGGGCATAAGAAAGCAGAGCCTGGTGAACTCAGATAACTTCCCCGAATGGACAAGTGCAAACCTAGAATTCAGCTCTTTGGCCCTGTGCTTTGTCAAAACTCATTTCACCAGTGTGATACCTACACATGGAGTGTGCTACACAGATATTTGTATGTGAATGAAATCGAAGAGATCTCAGAGGGTGCAGAGAACAGCTGTTTGAAATGTGTGAACGCTGTGCTCTAAGGTTAATAAGTACCGGAGGAAGGACCAGAAGTTACCAGGAAAACAGTAGTTACTTAAAGGAAAGCATGGGTTATAGTTTTCACAAAAACTGCATTTAATGCCTTCTGTTACTTTGGGAAGTAAGATGGCAAACACTGTTGTGTTCTCCCACTCCATTAAAATTAAATAGTTCTAAAGTTCTCCTTTACATGATTTTCTCATTTACTGAAATCCTGTGGAATAAGCAGCAGGTTGCTAAATGGTGCACAGGCTATGATGGGCTTTCTGTATGTGGTATATTGCATCAATCTGCATATGGATCCAACATGATTGCACAGGTCATTTCTAAAAGAGGATATAGATCAGTGGAAATGGGCTTTTCATGCAAACCCCTATAGTATTGCTTATTTATGCACCACCCTTTTCATTAGTGAAAAATTGCCTTTATTCCACATGGCCTGCCTTCAGATGTCTTGTCTCTCTCCAAAGAGTCTAGGCAGGATGGGGGATGTCGGTCGCAAAGATGAGGTAGGTGCATCCCTTCCCAGGCTGCCCTGCATTTTCCCACTGCATCTTCAGGTTCCAGTGCAGCAGACGCTCAGTGAACACATACCAAGTGAATACAAGATGCAGACACAGCAGGGCATACAGGCAAGATCATCAGATTTGGAGGAAGATAGACCTGGTAGGGCTAAGGCCAGGTTCTTCCATGGATGAACTATGAGAGCTTGGACAAGTCATTTCACCACTCTGAGCCTGTTTCTCCTTGTTGTCTTAATGGAGAGGGAGAAACCCGCTCACTTTGTGAATTTTGCCTGGGATTCAAGATGGGAAAGGTGGTGGTTCCCCCTTTGAGCATCCCTGTCTCCTGACTGTCTCCTCTCCCCTAGGGATGGTGTGATGGTGACACCGCAAATCACAGTTACCTTCTAGCATAATTATATCAGCTAAATATATCGAACACTTCTTTGTGTTAGGCTCTGCGCTGGATGTTTTCATTATGCTCCCTTTCAGCTCCCTGCATAGATTCACACAATACAGTTGAGGAAACTGAAGCTCTAATAACTTCAGCAAATTGCTCAGCGTCAGATAGCCGGTCCCTGGCAGGGCTGGGGCGTGAGCCCAGGGATGCTGAGTCTGACCCCTGCTTTCTGTCCACTTGGAATCATTTCTCACCTGCTCGTCTCCTTTAATCCTCCTGTAAGCGTTGGGGCTGTGTCTGCCACACTCGGCACCAAGCATTTAATCCAGGTATCTCTTGAATCAATAATTACATTAAAGTGTGCTCCTTTTTGCAAATAATAATAATTTGTTTTTGAGGAGCCTGAGTCTAAACCATTCCTCGTGCGCTTTTTCAGGCAATGCTTATAGTTAATGCTCAAGCGGGAGGATGAGTGAAGAAATCATCGTGAACAAATTAGCCCCATCCCTAGTTTCCTGGAATTTACAATTTTGCCAGAAAAAAAAAAAATTGAAAAAGTAATTTCAGGGAAGATAAACATTAAGAAAGAATCATCTACAGTGCTGTCGCACTGCTGGAACATGTAACGGAGTGGTCTCAAGATTATCAGGGTGATTGAGGGCAGGCTTCTCTGCAGGAGGAAATTTAAGTCGATTTTTCAGCTAGTAGGTAGCAGGGTGCAGGACTGGGTTTAGACCCATCTCTTGCCATGGACTAGTGGCTTCCCAAGCCCTCCATCTTCCAAGGCTAGACATCAGTACCTTTAGGGCCTTTGAAGTCATTTGGCCCATCGTTCTTGTTTTAGAGAGAATATCCTTGGCTTGAAGCTTTGATTTATTACTTTATTTAACATGTTTCTATAGAGCACCTATTTTCATTGACCTCGTGATGAATTAGACAAGCACAGCCTAGAGAGAGAGGAGGACCTCACACTGCAGGGGGTCGGTCTTTGGGTAGGGGTCTGCTAGTGAAGCATAAAGGAAGGTCGCAGGGCAGTCTGGGAAGGGATGCACCTACCTCATCTTTGCGACCTGACATCCCCCATCCTGCCTAGACTCTTTGGAGAGAGACAAGACATCTGAAGGCAGGCCATGTGGAATAAAGGCAATTTTTCACTAATGAAGTCGGATGTAGTCAGGAAACACTTCTCAGAGTGAAGGATCTCTAATCTGAGTCTAATAAATGGATTGTCAGTTGTTGAGGGGAGGGGAGGGGTGAGGAAGGGTTACAGCAGGGCCAAGGGCAGGGAGTGAAGGGGCGTGGCACATCTGGGGACTCCAGGGAGGTCATTGTGAACAGACATGGGGCCAGGAAGGTCACCAGTGATCTGATCATTAGGAACCCCGTGAACTAGGTTAGCCACAAAAATATTACAAGCAGGGGATTGGCACAATAGAATGGGTTATCTTTCTTGCTGCTGTACAGAGGACTGATTGAAGGAGAGGGCTGAGGCCAGAGAGGCAAGGTTGGAGGCTGTTGCAGTGGTCCAGGAAAGAGTAGAATAGTTGCCTGGGCAACGCAGAGGTGAGTTGAGCAGAGTGGAAAGATAAACGGATGTCAGAGCTGCAACTGAAGTAGGATGGAGAGATGGCAAATTAAGTAGTGGTCTGTCAAGGGTCCTAATGGACGACCCTAATTTAGGTTTTTACATTTGAATAAATGAATGTTTAACTCACAGAAGGGAATATACGTGATCCTCTCTGCCCAGAATATCCTTCTCTGACCCTCTCCCATCACTCTTCCCACCCAAAGAACTCCTATTTAGCCTTCAAAACCCAATTCAGTCATTGCCTTTTTTGTGAAGTCTTCTTTGACCAACCCAGATAACCCTAAGCCACTAATCTGTCTGTCCTACATTTGCACTTTGGGCATACTTCTCTTATTTTGCTTAAATGTAATGATTGTTTAATGAGTCTCTTTGTTCCACTTGAAAGCATTCCGTGAGGGCATAGTCGTTCATCTCAACACTCACAGTTAAATCACTCTACGCACATTTTACCCGCCCTTTCCCAGGGTAAACCCAGGTCATGCCCTTGAGGAAACAGACAGATGATAGACTTGATCAGTAACCCGAGTTTTAAGCAAAAAGGAATTAAGGAACCCAGGAGCGAGCTGACAGTGTCCAGAGCCCTTTGCCACGTGCCTGCCTTTGCCTTCTTTGTGGATGTCACGACAGGTCATGGGGAGTCTACATCAAGGAAATTAGGGGCTGAAAGAGATCGAGGCTTTGTCCATTGCCTGGTCAGGAAAGAGGGAGTTGGACCCTTGGGCAGGTTCCCATTACATGATGTCTAAGGCACCACCGGCCTGCCGGGCCACTAGCTCGGAGAATCGTCTCTGTCACTCACTTGCCCAAGAACCAGCAGTGGGGTAATATTGCCAAGAGAAGGAGGGCGGCAGGGGAGAAAGTGCATAAGCTTTAGTTCCAGACACCTGCTCTGAGGCGGGATGTGCAAACTTTGTGTTTGGTCCTTTATTTTATAAGCATTCATTGCATATCCAACATGCACTGCATGCTTAAGTCTGGGAATTTAGATAGCAGCAAGTGGTATATGTTTCCTGTTGTCAGAGAAGAAAGGAGAGAAAGCATATAAATTCTTAATAATATTGTCATGAATGCAAAGAAGCTGCATGGGGGGATCTGACCTGGTCTGAGGTACAGGGCAGCTTCCCTGAGCAAAGAGAATGTAGGCTGGGATGTGAAGGATGAGACATAGCCAGGAGAAATGAGGGGGGGAATAGGGCTGCCATGTACAGTTGTGTAAGTTGTACACTGTACATAGATGCCCGGTGGAGCAGGTGAGTTGGGGCTGAAATCCCACCCACTTTCCACTTGTCAGGCTGTGCATCGATAGGGTTGTGCCCACCCAGACATGGGACCTTTTTTCCCCCCTAATTCATCCACCTAGGAGGGAAATTTCTTTCTGGTAGCACAGAGGCATCCAATAAGCTGACAGTGGCCCTGGAGGAGGAAGAACGTTTGAGCTAAAGGCTTGCTATGGCAGGGGAGTTCCCTGGTGGGCCAGTGGTTAGGATTCGGCGCTTTCACTGCCGTGGCCCAGGTTCAATCCCTAGTCAGGGAGCTGAGATCCCACAAGATGCACAGTGGGGCTTAAAAAAAAAAAAAAAAAAAAAAGTGTTGCTGTGGCAAAGGCCCAGAGGTGAGAAAAAGTGGCATGATAAAGGATGCTCTGGCCAGTGAGGCTGGGACCCAGTGACCAAGAGGGCGAGGGGTATGAGTGAGGCTGCTCAGGTAGTTGGGATCCTGCAGATAACAGTTGGGATCCTGTTGTCCTGTTCAAAGGATAACAGGGCTGACCGCACAGGGTGACTGCTGATCAAGCGTGGAATGAATCTGAAACACCCAGACAGTGTCTGGCAGGGAGGCTGGGCTCCTTGAACCAAAGCCGGTGTTGCTGTAATTACAGCAGCCGACAGCCCACCTCTAACACCCATGTCTCCATGCAGCTCTTCTGGTCTCCAGTCTCCATCCCACATTCAGTCTTTCTAGAAAGGTGATTTGTTATTTAAGAAAAATGGCTTCATAAGGAAAGTCAGCTGTGGGTGACTAGATGTAGGAGAATGAGGCTTCCTGAGAATACAGTGGTTCTTCACCAGAACTAGGTGTTTGGGGTGATTTGAGGCTAGAGTGTAGGATTGACTGTGGCATTGATCTGCACTGTGGGAGGGTCCACCACGTGTCCTAAGCATACGTGAAGGGAAAGGAGGGAATCCGGGAGGTGGTGTCCCAGATGCTTTGACCACTGCAAATACTGATGACCAAGTTAGAGCGGCGGGGCGGGGGGCAAAGTTACAGCCAGAAAGATAGTTGGCCGGGGGTTGACTCTAACTGCCAAGATACGTTTAGTGTTGTGTTAATGTGGAAACAAGGACTGAACATAAAGCGTTTCACTGTGAATGGATTTGTTGGACCCAAATCTCTCAGCCCGTTCTTGATAGATGGCGAGGGCCTGTAATTGACTTTGCCCAGAATAGTGGTTATTCGTTTGGTTCTTTCTTGACATCTAGCTGGGCGTATATCCCCCAGTGGAAGTCTTGACGTCAAAGAGAAGCCCTTTTCTCTTTACTGTGGTCTTAGTGTAAGGGTCACTGCTATAGGAGCCAGAATTTGGAGATTCTAGAAGGGATTTCCCCCAATGTCAGTGCTGTGTGACCCCAGCAGAGACCACCCCCTGCAGATGCGCTAAATTAGGACACGTGGAACCTTGGTGTTCGGGTGGTTGTGGAAGAGACTGTGGAGATGGTCCCAAACCCCCTTCATTCTTTTTTTTTTTTTTTGGCGGTGAGAGGGCTCGCGGGGCACGGGCCCGGGCGGCGCGGGCTCGGGGGCCATTGGCTCACGGGCCCAGCCGCTCCGCGGCATGTGGGATCTTCCCGGACCCGGCCGCGAACCCGCGTCCCCTGCATCGGCAGGCGGACTCTCAACCACTGCGCCACCGGGGAAGCCCCCCTTCATTCTTTTAGGTGTCCCTGGGGACTGTTTTCCTCGCAATTAAGTTTAGGCTTTGGGACTAGGTTCTGGCCATTTAAATGGGAGGAGGAGCAATATAGGCCTCTTTCCCCCCTCTTAAAACATCTTGCTTGATTCTCTGGCCTTTCTTTCCTTTCAGTGGTGACCCCAGGGGTCATGTGTTTAAGATGTCAGTGGCACAAAACAGAAGACACTGTTTGGGGGAGAGCCACACTGGAGAGCCACTGACCTGTATCAGACTTTGGGAAAACAGAAAAGACAGAGACTTGGGGCAAAAATCAGATTAATGCCCCAAATCTCCTATATACTGACCCAGAAAGCTGTAAGTCAGCTTCCATTCAGTTTCTAGGAGAAAGCTGACGACAAAATCAAAGAAATGAAGGAGATTTAAGAGCTCATAGAAGAGACTAGAAACAAATGCATTGACAGCCTAGGTTTTTGTTTTTTTTTTTTTAACGTTTTTATTGGAGTATAATTGCTTTACAATGCTGTGTTAGTTTCTGCTTTATAACAAAGTGAATCAGTTGTACATATACATATGTCCCCATATCTCTTCCCTCTTGCATCTCCCTCCCTCCCACCCTCCCTATCCCACCGCTCTAGGTGGTCACAAAAAACGGAGCTGATCTCGCTGTGCTATGCGGCTGCTTCCCACTAGCTATCTGTTTTATGTTTGGTAGTGTATATATGTCCATGCCACTATCTCACTTTGTCACAGCTTACCCTTCCCATTCCCTGTGTCCTCAAGTCCATTCTCTAGTAGGTCTGCGTCTTTATTCCCGCCTTGTCTCTAGGTTCTCCATGACCTTTATTTTTTCTTTTTAGATTCCATATATATGTGTTAGCATACGGTATTTGTCTTTCTCTTTCTGACTTACTTCACTCTGTACGACACACTCTAGGTCCAACCACCTCGCTACAAATAACTCAATTTCATTTCTTTTTATGGCTGAGTAATATTCCACTGTATATATGTGCCACATCTTCTTTATCCATTCATCTGTCGGTGGACACTTAGGTTGCTTCCATGTCCTGGCTATTGTAAATAGAGCTGCAATAAACATTGTGGTACACGACTCTTTTTGAATTATGGTTTTCTTAGGGTATATGCCCAGTAGTGGGATTGCTGGGTTGTATGGTAATTCTATTTTTAGCTTTTTAAGGAGCCTCCATACTGTTCTCCATAGTGGCTGAATCAATTTACATTCCCACCGACAGTGTATGAGAGTTCCCTTTTCTCCACACCCTCTCCAGCATTTATTGTTTGTCGAGTTTTTAATGATGGCCATTCTGACTGGTGTGAGATGATATCGCATTTTAGTTTTGATTTGCATTTCTCTAATGATTAATGATGTTGAGCATTCTTTCATGTGTTTGTTGGCAATCTGTATATCTTCTTTGGAGAAAGGTCTATTTAGGTCTTCTGCCCATTTGTGGATTGGGTTGTTTGTCTTTTTGATATTGAGCTGCATGAGCTGCTTGTATACTTTGGAGATTAATCCTTTGTCAGTTGCTTCATTTGCAAATATTTTCTCATTCTGAGGGTTGTCTTTTCATCTTGTTTATGGTTCCTTTGCTATGCAAAAGCTCTTAAGTTTCATTAGGTCCCATTTATTTATTTTTGTTTTTATTTCCATTTCTCTAGGAGGTGGGTCAAAAAGCATCTTGCTGTGATTTATGTCATAGAGTGTTCTGCCTATGTTTTCCTCTAAGAGTCTGATAGAGTCTGGCCTTACATTTAGGTCTTTAATCCATTTTGAGTTTATTTTTGTGTGTGGTGTTAGGGAGTGTTCTAATTTCATTCTTTTACATGTAGCTGTCTAGTTTTCCCAGCACCATTTATTGAAGAGGCTGTCTTTTCTCCATTGTATATTCTTGCTTCCTTTATCAAAGATAAGGTGACCATATGTGCGTGGGTTTATCTCTGGGCTTTCTCTCCTGTTCCATTGATCTATATTTCTGTTTTTGTGCCAGTACCATACTGTTTTGATTACTGTACCTTTGGTATAGTCTGAAGTCAGGGAGCCTGATTCCTCCAGCTCCGTTTTTCTTTCTCAAGATTGCTTTGGCTATTCGGGGTCTTTTGTGTTTCCAAACAAATTGTGAAATTTTTTGCTCTAGTTCTGTGAAAAATGCCAGTGGTAGTTTGATAGGAATTGCATTGAATCTGTAGATCGCTTTGGGTAGTGTAGTCATTTTCACATTGTTGATTCTTCCAATCCAAGAACATGGTATATCTCTCCATCTGTTTGTATCATCTTTAATTTCTCTCATCAGTGTCTTATAGTTTTCTGCATAAAGGGCTTTTGTCTCCCTAGGTAGGTTTATTCCTAGGTATTTTATTCTTTTTGTTGCAATGGTAAATGGGAGTGCTTTCTTAATTTCACTTTCAGATTTTTCATCATTAGTGTGTAGGAATGCAAGAGATTTCTGTGCATTAATGCTGTATCCTGCTACTTTACCAAATTCATTGATTAGCTCTAGTAGTTTTCTGGTGGCATCTTTAGGATTCTCTATGTATAGTATCATGTCATCTGCAAACAGTGACAGCTTTACTTCTTCTTTTCCGATTTGGATTCCTTTTATTTCCTTTTCTTCTCTGATTGCTGTGGCTAAAACTTCCAAAACTATGTTGAAGAAGAGTGGTGAGAGTGGGCAACCTTGTCTTGTTCCTGACCTTAGTGGAAATGCTTTCAGTTTTTCGAGTAGAGTCATTTTCACAATGTTGATTCTTCCAATCCAAGAACATGGTATATCTCTCCATCTATTTGTATCATCTTTAATTTCTTTCATCAGTGTCTTATAATTTTCTGCATACAGGTCTTTTGTCTCCTTAGGTAGGTTTATTCCTAGGTATTTTATTCTTTTTGTTGCAATGGTAAATGGGAGTGCTTTCTTAATTTCACTTTCAGATTTTTCATCATTAGTGTGTAGGAATGCAAGAGATTTCTGTGCATTAATGCTGTATCCTGCTACTTTACCAAATTCATTGATTAGCTCTAGTAGTTTTCTGGTGGCATCTTTAGGATTCTCTATGTATAGTATCATGTCATCTGCAAACAGTGACAGCTTTACTTCTTTTCCGATTTGCATTCCTTTTATTTCTTTTTCTTCTCTGATTGCTGTGGCTAAAACTTCCAAATCTGTGTTGAATAATAGTGGTGAGAGTGGGCAACCTTGTCTTGTTCCTGATCTTAGTGGAAATGCTTTCAGTTTTTCACCATTGAGGACGATGTTGGCTGTGGGTTTGTCATACACGGCCTTTATTACGTTGAGGTAAGTTCCCTCTACGCCTACTTTCTGGAGGGTTTTTATCATAAATGGGTGTTGAATTTTGGACAGCCTAGGTTTTTAAGAAAATTATATTGTTGAAGAAACCACCATCTTAGTCTACAAGACGATCTTTATTCAGAGAAAATCTTAACCCTTGGGCCTCCAATACTATAGAGCAAGAGATAGACTTTGAATGCTGTATCCCCCCAAGGGGTCATTTCCCCCACTGCCCCCTCAGTGCCCCAGAAGGCATAGCCAGGGGCCACTGGCTACATGGATCCAGGGGAATGGACCAAGGTGTTCCAAATAGTAGCAGAACGTGTGCATCATCAAGGCTTTCCCACACCCAACCAGAGTGCCTACCTACCCTTTGTTGGCCCAGCAGGATTTCAAGATTGCTGTAGACCTATGTCTGTCTCCTATTCTTTTTCATTCCTAGTGGGAGTGCCCATGGCAGTTACCCTCTCCTATTGTGCACCGTGAAGGACAGTTAATTTATACTTTTAGATGTTTAGTTGTTGAACCAAGAAGAGCCCGATTCAGACCTATTGTCATGACCACCTCCCATCACTCAGGAAACCCTCCAGTTGGAATATGATGTAGTGGGTCCGTAAGATTCGGGTTGTTTGCTGGTATGAAGGTATTGCAGGCATGGGAAGAAGAGGGAAACAGATGGTTGGTGATCAGGATGACAGTGGTGGTAGAGCTGGGCTGTATTCTCACCAATCTCCTTTCCCCTTAATGCGCACATTTGAAGATCTCTTTCCAAGCCTCGCTTGCAGTTAGTTTGGGGACATATGCCTGGATTCCAGCCAGTGGAATACATAAGGCACGTACCTTAAAAATATTTTTCATGGTGCTCTATGCTTTCCATTCATTCTGTGGAAATGTTGGAGAATACCTGTTAAAGGTGGGAGCGTAGGAAGATGGAAGGACCCTGGATCCTGAGTCCCTGCTTTTAGGACACCTGCTCACAAAAAACTGCTTACCCGCAGTAACTTTTGCATAAGTAATAACTCAGCTTCGGTAGTGTTACACACTGAGAGTTCAGGGTTGTTTGTTACTGCAGCACAGTCTGACCTACCCTGACTATAACTATGGATCTCTGGAGGAAGGAGTCTATATTTATCAAAGACTGGAAGTCTGACATGCAAAACCTGTTTAGAGGCTGTGGTGTGGTCTTGAGATCTAGGATGCATGGTAGGGTTTAGTGGAAGATGGGCCAGACCATGAAAGGTCTCCAGTACCAGGACCAGGCATCCTTGGTGGCGACAGTTTTGGACTCAGTTTCTCGCAGGCCACATGCCGAGGGTACCAACAAGGAAGACATAACAGATAGAATTCTGGGAGAGAGCATGTAGGGATGTGAACCCAGTTACACTCCTTTAAATGCCTTCCTCCAATAATGAAAATACATAGCGCTGGCTGATTGACTTTTTGGTGACACTGTTGTCCATGTGAGTGTGATGTGCGCGCGCACACACACACACACACACACACACACAGGTGAGCACATACATAGGCAAATGTGGTTTTTTCAGGAAAGATGAAGCAATCCCCACAAAGTAGCTATGTTCTGGTTTGAACCCAATCAGCACACTAGCAGGGCAGTGCACACTTATTTCCGTGAGGCCCCTGCTTCTCTCTTCGGTCTAAGATGTTAGCTGGCCCAGGAAGGGCAGATGCCACAAGCGAATGGCTGGAGAGCATCCTGGGAGCCAGAGGGTGATCAAGGTCCTCTTGACCACTTGCAGGCAGCTCTTGCAATCCTAGCTACCCTCTCCCTTCCTTCCTCCTTTTCCCAAGTCTCATTCTGGACTAAAGGTACACTTGTATTAAAAAGGAAGAAAGGGAAATTCAGATAGCCAACCTAAAAGCTGACATATATGCATTCACCCCCAGTAAGCTGGCTCAAGAGGGTCTGTAGTTCAGCTCAGCCTGTCAAACCTACCTTGTCAAAGGCAGCTCTACCCACTGCCAACGTGTGCCTGTCAACAAGCTCCATGGCTTCTCAGCCCTCAGTATACTTGTTGCCATAGGCATAGACAGCAGATGTCCAACACATTTGCACTCCTTAGTAGCTTATTGGCAGTAAACAATCTTGAACACGATACCAGGTCACAGGCAGAGAGAGCCTTTCCCTGGGGCTGCCCCTGCAGTTGGAGATAATTATTAACCAGGAGTGCACATGAGAATCTCCCGGGAAGCTTTCTTTTTAAACATTATGCATATCTGAGCCCTATTTCCAGAGATTCCAATTCAGCCCAGCTAGAGTGAGGTTTAGAGAGCAGTAGTTAAAAAGTCTCCCCAGGTGGTTCTGAAGCATCCTTTAGTCGAGGTCTCCCGGAATGAACAAAAAGTACAGGCTTTGGAGTTGGACTCACTTGGGTACAAACCCAGGCTCTGTCACTCCTTGAGCTCATCACCTCTCTGAGCTTGGGATAATGCACACATACAGGTGCTCAACTTGGAAGAAAGCTCAGTGAGATCCCTGGCTCAGTGGGGATTTGTTTCACGTCTATGAAGACGGCTATCCAAGCTTTAACATATGTGATTCTGCGTATTCTAATTAGGCTTTGTTGATTGCAGCATTTTTTCCTCCAATTCCCACCCTCTCCTCTGACCCCAGATTGGGTCAGGACGCCCTTCTTGGGACACCAAATATCTTCTTGCTCGTTCTTTTTTCTTTTTTTTTTTTTTGCGGTACGCGGGCCTCTCACTGCTGTGGCCTCTCCCGTTGCGGAGCACAGGCTCCGGACGCGCAGGCCCAGCGGCCATGGCTCACGGGCCCAGCCGCTCCGCGGCATGTGGGATCCTCCCGGACCGGGGCACGAACCCGCATCCCCTGCATCGGCAAGCGGACTCTCAACCACTGCGCCAGCAGGGAAGCCCTTCTTGCTCATTCTTATCATTGCAAACCTTGTATTTCATTGTCACTGCTCATTTTCTAGCCAGTCTCTCGCTAGACTTTGAGTTTCTAGATTGCAAATATTGGGGGCAGTAGGGCAGTAACTATTCCTCACTGTGTAGTTTCGGACCAACAGGTGCCCCCCGAAAAGGGACTCTAGGTGAACAGTCATTGTTACATGATTCTTGATGCTCTCTGTGC
Organism: Lipotes vexillifer; assembly: GCF_000442215.2. Taxonomy (NCBI): domain Eukaryota; kingdom Metazoa; phylum Chordata; class Mammalia; order Artiodactyla; family Lipotidae; genus Lipotes; species Lipotes vexillifer. Next base: position 4,888,488 of record NW_006791731.1, read on the forward strand.
TTTATCCTATTTAATGCCCATGATAACCCTCTGAGCTAAACATCATCACTTGGAATTTGGACACAAGGAAACTGAGGCTCGGAGAGGTGGACCGACTCGCCTCACGTCACACAAGTACAAAGCTGCAGAGGAGAACCCAGTGTGGCAGACTCTGTCTAACCCCTGTGTGCCTGGCCTTGGAAGCTACCTACTAGGATGATGCCCCTCTGAGCTCTCTACCTGTCTGGTAAATAGTGAGGTTTTCCACTTCGATTTGTTGCTACACCAGTTATTCTCAGTTGTGGAGGAGCTTTGGGACTGGTTTGCTCTGCTCTCCAGTATTTTGTCCTGTGGCTCTGGGCCCCTTGACTTCCTTGTGCTCTCAGCTCAGTCTCCTCAACTCAGAGAGTCTACCAGGATTTACTTACATTCCACTTGCCTGCATCATGCCACGGAAACTCCCTGCAGGCGGTATGTCAGGACAGTTGTAGGGCTCACTTTTAGTCTAGGCAGCCTGATGCCCAGTATCTGAAAACTGTTGTTTCATCTATTTTATGTGGATTTTTAGTCATTTCAAATGGGAGAGTAAACTTGGTCTCTGTTACTCAATGTTGACCGAAACAGTTATCCCCGTCCCCCCAGTCTTTAGTGGAAGCTTTAGACAGTGATATATGTGCAGGTACTTATTGTTGCTGTTCTATTTTCTACTTTCTTGTAAACCATGAGCTGAAATCTACACCAGCTGTTTGAATAAAAGGCTTGAAAATGAGTTTCCTAAGAAGTCTTTTGTGGGGTAAACACATAACTTATTTTAATCCCCATCATCGCCACCACCATCACCACCATCCACATAATGGATGCGCCAAACACGCTTCTAAGCGCTTTATATTTATTTACTCACTGAATTATAATGACAGCCTATGAACCAGGTTATTCTTAGAGTCATTTTGAGGAAACTAAAGCAGAGAAAGCTCAAGGAAGCAGCTAGTGAGCAGTGGTTAGAATACAAAGCCAGGCAGTGTTCCAGCGTCTCCAGGCTCAACAACTCGCTATGAGTTTCTCACTAGCAGCTGAACACGGTAGGGCCTTTCCACAGTGTCCCAGAATAGCGCTTCAGTTGCTGGTTGGAGTGATATTTGAACTACATTCGTAAGAATGCAGGTCTGAATGAACCAGCAGGTCTTCTCCAGATTGCAGGCTAAAAGGACCATGTGCCAGAGGGCTCTTGTTATAATATTGTCATCTTTGGGAAACCCAAGCGTTTCAAATCCTATACCTGCTTGAGTGTCTACAATATCTTCCATGAACCCTGGACTCTGGATCTAGGTTGCTCATTTTCTGTTCTCGACCCTGTGAGTGAGTGAGAGAGAGAGAGAGAGAGAGAGAGAGAGAGAGAGAGAGAGAGAGAGAGAGAGAGAGAGAGAGTGTGTGTGTGTGTGTGTGTGTGTGTGTGTGTGTGTGTGTGTGTAATTTTAGGCAAGTCTCTTACTCTCTCTATACCTGAGTTAAACACATCTGTAAAACATAAATTATATTAATGTGGGAAATTCGTAGTTTGGGGATGAGAAGTCAATGTGTTAATATATTCAAGCATGTGACTTAGTGCAAAAGGTCAACCTTTCATAAGTTGCTGTCCATGTACTAGCTCCTGTTAACAGCTTATCACCAACACCTGCATACACAGGCATACCGGTGTCTCTGTCACCCGATAGCTCCTAGAGGGAAGGAGTGAAACAGGGAAACAGGCAGTGGTATGGGTGGCCCTTGCAGTAATCCAGGAACAAACCTGCCCCCAGGTAGTGATCCCAGGAAATGAGTAGTGTTAAGAGTCAGAGGCATTTTGGAGGGAGAATAAATAGGTCTGGGTGAGGGAGAGAAACTTGAAGGACAACTCTGGGTTTTTTTGTTTGTTTTTGGCTAATTGGGAGTGGGATGGTCTTCATCACTTATTACCTTAAACCGTTCTTTTGGTATTTTCTCAGTCTCCAACTCAAACGTTTAAACAGATTTGATACTCTTTACTATATGATTGCTGAGTGTTCTCCCCGAGTTTACAGGGCTCTGAGCATTTGCTGGTACCTGGTGGGCTTTTGTAACATGACTAAAGTCAGGAAGTCAACCCCACGATGAAACCTCCAGGGGTAGGTTCCAGGCTTAGCATTTCTAGAAATTACAGGAAAATTGGATATTGTGACCTTTTCCCCCAAAAGATCAGCCAGTTCTCCTAATCAGGGTCCTTTTTTTTCCTTGCTGAAAAATGAACAGGACCAATGGAATATTCCAAAGCTCCACACTTTCTATCTCCACTGTTATGCATAATTGAATATGTTTGATAGTTTATATCATCTTGAAAAATCACTTTTCAAATATTGAAATAATAAAAGATCCATCAAAGAACAGTGGTGTGATAGTACCTTCTGTTCCCATGGAGACCATGGAGTGTTCAGCTGTGTTATTATTAACGGCATCTTCCCACATAACGCACGCTGAGTTAGCTTGGTAAGTAAGCACGTGATATTTATCATCGCCTGCAATATTTTCAACTCATTTCAACTTATGTTTGCCATTGGCATTTTATAAATGGTTTTATTTTCTAATTTGGTTCAGCTTAATTTTTTGAAGGGCATATTGCCAGTGTCTGGTAAGAAATTTCTTGGCTGTGTTGATTAGTCGGATGGGAAACACTTTATTTTTGTGTGTGTGTGTGTGTGTGTGTGTGTGTGTGTGTGTCTTTGGGGGAAGCAGGTCATTGAACAGGATTTCTGTAGTGTAGACTCAACAGCTGTAGCACACTTTAGGAGGCAAGAAATCCAGTACCCAGGAAAACTAGAGAGGGATACTTACTGAGCAAGGACTATGTGATATACACAATGTTCAGTTTTTGCAAACAGGATCCCTTCTGAGCTTTTTAACATCCGTGAACATTTCTTATTATGAAACCCACTCTATAGATGAAGAAACTAAGGATCTGAGAGGCCAAACATTTTTCCTAAGAGCACTTACCTGAACCAAAATTCTAACCCACTTCTATACAATTCTGAAGCGGTTGCTCTCTTTTGTATATTGCGCTCAGCTAAATTGTGGTTCTGAGCAGAACATAATGCTAGCCCCACGGGTTGTTCTCATTGTTAACGTATTTAAAGTGATTGGTGCATGGTCAATATTGAATAAATGCTAGATCTCTTCTCCTATTTTCATCCTGCTGTGTTTCTTTTTCTCATTCTTTTTAGTAGAGCTACAATTTTTAGAAGGAATAGAAGTTGAATTATTTTGCTGTTTTTGCTCATGTGCACAAAAGAATTTTAACTCAAGAGCTACACTTACATGGATTCAGTTTGTCTTTTACCCCAGTCTCATTGGTCAGATATTTGGAAGTAATCTGAGTTATCATGTTTCCATCAACAATACATTTGCACCCATTAGAGTTTATCAGTTATACTTCGTACGAAGGGGTGGAGGTTAAGTATGTTTTCCATTAACAGTCTCACTATTATTTGGAAGAGAGAGATCATTTTTATCACAGAAACGAGAATTCCCTGAACTTGAAATCCTGCCGGGAAGGAGCCCGTGAGTTTCATGTCTCTACCTGATGGTTATTTCATAGTAACCATCTACGTCCTATGTTTTATCCCCATTGTCTCCCCATCACCACAAAAGCTCTGAGGAAGGAACCATGTCTTTCTTGAACTCTGCTGGGTCCAGTGCCTCGTTGACTATTGTCGTGTGAACGAATGATGAGTGAACAATGAATAAGTCATGAGGAAGTCCAGGCTTGTTTTTCACCTGTTATAGAGGGAGGATATTGGAATTCCCAAATCAGTTCTTCCAGCACTGAAGCTACCAGCTCTTTCAGATCTCTCATTTGGTTGTCTAGATAGGAGTCTCTGGAGATATACAGATAATTCTAGCCATAAGGCACATTTTTCAATTTAGTTATCCGTAAAGGTGCACGTAGATCATGGATACATTTTCCAGACTCACAACCTAAGTGGGCATCTTTGCCCAGTGCTGTACAATGTTGATGAATTTGATGACGATGTTGACAGTCAACACTTACATAGATCATCTCAACACTTACATAGATCCTCTCAACACTTACATAGATCATCTCATGTAACCCTTACAACAACTCTGAGGCTACTGTTATTATAACTATGCTATGCACCAGGGAACTAAGACACCAAGAGGTTGTGTTATTTGTCCAAGTTCACAGAGCTGGGAAGGAAAGAAGCTGTATTCTCTATAGTTGAGGGCCTGTGTAGGCTCTGCAGCCTACTGGTTACAGGGTCTCATGCCTCAGTTTCCTCCCCTTTAGAAAATGGTTAGTATTGAGACAGCTATGTTCTTCAAGTGGCATCTGTTTGCAAACGTAACAGGGAACTGATTTTTTTTTTTCCAAAGGAGTGAGAAAGGCAGTACATCAGATTTTTTTTTTTTTTTAGTTTCCCCCACACATCTTTCAGGATCCAGAATGAATGTTACTTGCCCAAGGAAGGTTTGTCTGAGAACCTAGACTGGTGTGAGCCCTCAGTGATCCCTCTTTTCCCCTTTATGCAATGCTCATCTCACTGGAAACAGTTGAATCTTCCCTGCTAGATGGAAGGCCCTATGGGGATAGACTACATCTTCCTTTACCCTGTAACCCTCATCACCTGGGTGAGCATGTGGCACTCAATAAATATCATGTGCATGAATGTTACTAGAAGTTATTCTGAAAAATCCTACCCCTGAATTGATTAGGTAACCCCTCTTTTATTTAAGTGACCCCCAATAGTTGTAAATAGTTGTGAATCTTTGCTCATGACTTCGTAGAAAGTTCTATTACAGTCCTTTATATTTTTATTGGTACTCACCCTGGACCTCCCATTCCAGGAGTAGACCTGTCAGTGAAACCCTCTCAGAATGAATTATGTCTTCAGACAGATCCAGGGGTAGACCGGCTCCTGGTCTGCAGGCCTGTACTATGTTGACTGACCCTCTCACTTCATCAGAGTCTGCTCCACCAGTAATTGTTGGAACTGACTCTCATTCCTTGCTGGCTTTTGCCGTTCTCTGTGCTTCATTGGCTGCTTTCTCTGGGTAGCGTAGGGAGTTCTGTTCCATACTGATCTCATTCTCTTTCCCAAGAGAACTTCCATTGAAAATGCTGCCTGCTTGTGGCTGCCAGAATGTCTGCTGGGGGCTTCAGGGAGCACTGTAACCTTGGCCCAGCCTTGCCTGTCGGCTCTGAGCCATTCGTGGGAGGGGGGAGGGTCGGAGAGTGGACAGCCCCTGAAAACTTCCCAAGGTGCCTAAGTTACACTCTTTGAGACTTAACATTGATGCCTCGAGTAATGGTGACGCGATCCCTGAGTTCCATAGTGTGCTCTCTGTCCCAAAGCTCTTTCACCCTGGTTCCTTTAACAGCCATAACACCCCTACAATGTGTGAACCCCTTTCATAGATGGGGACGCTGAGGCCCTGAGAGTGGAAGTGACTTACCTGGGATTGTCCGTATAGTAAACTTTAGATGCTGGATTTAAGGCTCTGAGGTCAGTGTTGTGTTTGCTACGTAAATTGTCCTGGTGATCATGGTAGTGAATTCATAGAGATATAAGGTTCTGTGGCTAAGATTCAGATCAGACTCCATATTTTCAGTGAATTACTAGACTAATATTCGCTAAGCTATATTGAGTCCTTACTCTTTTCAAGCCCGTCTTAAGCCGTTGCACGCACTATAGCTGATGTAGTCTTTGCTATAGCACCCTATGAAGAGGCTATTTCTATTTCCCTCGTTTTACAGACGAGGAAACTGAGGCATATACCCAAGACCAGGTAGACTGAATGATGGCACTGGGATTTCATCCCAAGCCGGTGGACTCTAGAGATTTGATCTTAACCAACCTTAACCAACGTATCTATTCAGCTGGCATCATCCTCTTGGGACCCGAACATTTTTTTCTGTGTTGCTTATTTGAGTGAGTCACCAGCAACCTCAACCTTTGATCCCTTCTCTCCTACATCCACATCAGTGACTGATTCCTTCAAACTCTAAGTGGCTTTTGGGTTTGTAACCCCTGCCTTACCCCTCTTCTACTGCCTAAGCAGATGCCCTTTTACCTGGAAAATGCACAGCTTCCCAATTTGTCTCTGGTCTTCTGACCCTCCTCCCTCCACTGTATCTCACCTAGGCTAATTTGAGATGGTGAACCTTACGTTTATCATCATGACAAGCAAGAGAGGCCTTCATACTGCCTTATTTTATACCCCTAAATCTAAACTCGTCTTCAGCCTTATCCCCACATGTAAGCTGTGCTACAACCATACTCATTTTCCTTTTTCACTTCTGCAAAAGGTTGTCCTTTACATGAGCCTTCACATATGTGCCTGGAATTTTCATCCTCCTTTTTTAAAAAAAAAAAAAAAAAAATCTGTGTCTTTTAAATTATAGGGTCACTTCTTACATGGCACTCTTCTTGACTGGCCCAAGAATGATACAGATACTTTGTGAGTGAGTGTGTGTGTGCACGCTGTAGTAGCATTTGTGTATAAATTTATCACCGCACTTCCCAAGCTGCAGCAAAACCATTTGTCCCTGTGTGCTGCCTCACACACTGAACTACGAGGGGCTTGAACCCAGAAATCCTGTACCAGTGATCTTTTAACATTTCCTAAGAGCATTTTGCTTAGTGCCTAGCCCAGAAACAACACCCGATCAGTGATTCTTGGAGAAAAGTATACAGGACTGATGTGGGCACCATGCTAAATATTTTATGTATGTATATTCTACTCCATTCTAAAATGTGGCTGTTTGTAATAATATCAACCATAATTAGGGTCAAAACCACCCAAAACTCTTCTTGAAAGAAGTTTCTCTTGCCTCGGTGTAAAAGTATTACTAAAAGTAACATTTGTGTAAAGGAAATGACAGAGTAGAGTCCCCGAGGAGAGAAAAACTCGAGGGCATCTGTGACATGGGTTTGGTAATGTGAAGGCGTACAGATGCTGGTAGGTTGGGATGGGAGACTGGTTTCAGGGTCAGAACAGGCTGGTATCCGGGCAGTTAAAGTCAGGACAAGGAGAAACCGTGCAGAGAGGGGCCAGGCTTTGGCCTCTGGATTAGAGAAGCTTTCATAACAAACCCACGGGGCCCACATGTTGAGCTATTGTGAGCTGGGTTGAGAGCAGACTTCCGGCCACAAGTCTCCAGGGCTGATGAGAAGCTCACATCCATCAAGCCCTCCTGTTCTGTGTGGTGCCTGCTTGGTGCCCACCTCTATGTGGGTTCCAGCCCAGTGGAACTTGTGACTTCCTCTCTGCTCCTCCCTGAGCTCATCGAATCTTCCCTCCTTTGTGCTCCCGTTTCTTTTCACCTCTTGCATCTACCCTTCTCTTGCTTATATCCACAAACAGCAGTGTGCAAGGGAGATAAACCTCCTCCGTATTTGATCCTGAACAAGCTAAAATCCTGTTCCCAAAAGGTGTTTCTGCCAGAGCAGAGAGCCAAGTCTTAAGGAATCAAAGGCACCAAGTAAAACAAAGAGGAATGCATCAAATTGAAAAGAACGCCCAGAATGTAACTGATCTCTCCCATTGCCCCCTCTGCCTGTCTCCCGTGACTCTCGAATGTGATCTGATTAGGAGGAAAAATGAAATGATGTTTTATTAACACTAAAATGTTATTAATAAAAATAATAGGATTAACTATAATAATGATAACAATCATCATTACTATTTTATTCATTGTATCTACTATTTATGGAGTGGCCGTATGGTACACTTACTATCAACCAGGCTTTTGATTTATTATATAGCTAAAGCATGTCATCAATCTTGTATTATAGATGGTATCTCATTTCAAAATTATTTTTAATAGATAGATAGATTCAGCGATTACACATGTGGAGTAGAGCCCTGAAGAGGTTACAGTCTGCAAAGCCAGCATTTTAATTCAGGTTGACCCTGACAATGGAGGGCATGCTTCTTTCACTCAGCATGTGATCGCTCGTGTTTTTAAAATATCGCACTTAGCGACTGTTTGGGAATTTTTAAAGGCGCCCGATTACATGCATCCGATTGAGTTGATGGATAGTATTTAGTTAAGTCAGAGCCTTCTTCAAACTAGACTTTAAAAATAAAGACATTCATCAGGAAGGTGTTTGGGATTTTATGATGATCTGACAACTAAATTGCTTGTTCAGTTTGAGTTGTGTAATGTTCTCAGTTAGATTAAATATTAAGCATCCAGTTTGCCAACTGCTAACAAAATTGCTGAACATTGCGCACAGTTTGGGGAAATGCTTTTAATGATGAAGAACTAAAAGTAAAACACTAGAAAATCAAAGTGTCAAAGCTATAAATGTTTTATTGGAAAGATTAGGCATTTTCGAATGTGGGATGTTGCAGTATTTTCTACATCATAGTGGTGTAGTGACTCCAGTCACCTTAATTAAAGAATCTCTTGTCTGTAGAGTCCTCGTTGGTAGACACAATTTTCAAATGGCCTGTTGATATCATCTGAAGGCTCTGTCTGTAATACTGAAAGTCAAAATCACCTGTATTTGGAAGACTGCAGGGAAATGGGATTCTGGTTCCCCCCTTACCCCCTGTTTCTGTGCCTCGATCTCTTTAGCTCAGAGGAAAGGGAGGGAGTGGCTGTACAGTGTGGTTGCAGGTATGACGGCCAACAATACCACTCTACCTACTGGGCCCTCTGACCTGTCCTTTCTTTGCATGTTAGAACTCTGTCATCTCTCCTCCCATACCTGTAAAGTGGCTTGCACGCCCCTCTTCTGTGTTCCTGTAATACAAATACCCATTCTTTGTCAGATGTTCATTCTCTGCCAGATACTCTTCTAAGTACCCTGCTTCCACTTGCTGTCTTAGTTGCTCCTCATTATAGTTTTTGGAGGAGTTGCTCTTATTATTCTTATTTTATCGGTGAGGTGATAATCACAAATTCAGATTGGGCTATATGTCATATAGAAGGTGCTCACCGTATTCAGTAGAGTACTAGCAAATAATGAGCAGCCAGTTAACTTCAGACCAGCATTAAAAACAACTCAAATGTCTAATCTTGGTTCAGCAGTGTGGCAATGTTAATGCTGTCGCTTTAGTGGCCTTTACATTTAACAGCTTGATCTTGAACCCTGAGGAAAATGCAGCTCCTAATGCACAGCAATATTTGATTGCAACGTGGTCATGGACACAATCCAAATTTTACTTAAAATGCGTTCAGATTATTATTGGTCTATAAATTTGGATAATATTTTATAGAAAACTCTCAATTCCTGACACTTTGAGAGATCCACCACTTTGTCTCTTTATCTATAAAATGAGGACAATAATGACACAGACTTTATAGAGTTGATTTAAAAGCTCTAGGAACACTATGACTTATTATGCAAATCCTCTTATTTTGGTTTCTACGATTGCTGTGGTCATTCCAATAAAAGTCAGAAGTATTCTGAGCTGGTTTCTTATAGAATTAAACATTCTAATATGGCAATATTGGTGCAGTGGGCTCCCATTTGCCTTAATAATTTCTCAGAACAGCCTGATCTGTTTTCTGCAGAGGCTAAGAGAGAGCCAGCGTTTGCTTCGGCGAGGCTGGAATTAATTGTTGGTGGTGCAGGAGTGTGGGCTCTGGGATCAGACGTACCTCATTCAGGTCATACCCATGCCCGTACCCACCATCTGGCGTTGAGACAGTCATCCCTCACCTCACTTAGAAATGACTCTGGGCGCTCTGTGTGTCTCAGATAAGAAGATTTATGAGGAGCCACATGGGTGTTTGTATGTTTGCTATCAGAACATAGAATCTGTTTTCAATGATGCTCTGCTCTGGTCTGCTTTCCAGGTTCCCTATAGAATGAGCTATATATAGAAAGCCCACCAGAAGTACGAGGGGGAAAGATAAGGACCAAATTCACACAAGAGACTTCAGAACTCGAAATAGGAGAGTAATTATACATGCTGCCTCTATGCCTGTCCCAGTGGCAGCTAAAGGAATTTAATACCTTTCATAATTAAAATCGCAAAAGCATAGAATTTTACATTTTTAAGAGACCATAGTGAACCCCTACGGAATCCGGAGTAGAAACATTTACAGCGGTCACCATATCCCAAGGCACTGAGACTGACAGCAGCAGCTCACTTATTCTGCAGATACGTCTGAGTTTATGATCTTCGAACTGGCCTCTTGGGGATGGAAGTATTAATCGCTTGACCCTTCACATGCTACATAATTAATCCAGTGTATCTGATGGCCATTTCACCTTACTCCTGCTGTTTTTCTTATCCCTATTCTTGCTGTCTTGTCTTCAGTTGAGAAGATGTTGATTCTGGGGCATTCAGAATAGTACCCTGTGGGATAACAGACCAAGGCCGTGCTGTTTTGGGATCCTGGGCTTGTCTTTTAGTACTTATGGGACCACAGGCTATTTACTTAATGTCTCTGGACCATTCGACTTTTGCAAATTTACATCATGATTTCAACTTCCCTACATGTTTGGAGGGCCAGATGCAATGACTAGTGAGAAGCCAGACTCATAGAAGAGGGCTCGACACGTGTCTTCCCATCCCCCACTGACAGGCACACTGGCACACGTGTTGTCCATTTCCTCTGTGTCTCTGGGTGCCTGGGAATTGATGTGTTTTTTTTAACATCTTTATTGGGATATAATTGCTTTACAATGGTGTGTTAGTTTATGCTTTATAACAGAGTGAATCAGCTGTACATATACATATGTTCCCATATCTCCTCCCTCTTTGTCTCCCTCCCTCCCACCCTCCCCATCCCACCCCTCCAGGCAGCCACAAAGAACCGATCCGGTATCCCTGTGCCATGCGGCTGCCTCCCACCGGCCATCTACCCCACGTTTGTTAGTATATATTTGTCCATGTCTCTCTCTCACCCTATCACAGCTCACCCTTCCCCCTCCCCATATCCTCAAGTCCATTCTCTAGAAGGTCTGTGTCTTTATTCCTGTCTTACCCCTAGGTTCTTCATGACATTTTTTTTTCCCTCAAATTCCATATATATGTGTTAGCATACGGTATTTGTCTTTCTCTTTCTGACTTACTTCACTCTGTATGACAGACTCTAGGTCTATCCACCTCATTACAAATAGCTCAATTTCGTTTCTTTTTATGGCTGAGTAATATTCCATTGTATATATGTGCCACATCTTCTTTATCCATTCATCCGACGATGGGCACTTAGGTTGTTTCCATCTCCGGGCTATTGTAAATAGAGCTGCAATGAACATTTTGGTACATGACTCTTTCGGCACTTAGGTTGTTTCCATTTCCGGGCTATTGTAAATAGAGCTGGAATTGATTTTTGCTCAACATGATATGCCCGACCCTCCATGCCCAGACCCCAGGCTGTCTGTCTAGCATTATCTCCTGCTTTTCTCTCCTGGATTCATTTACCTTAGCCGCATGCTACTGATTATATTTTTCTGCACTTTATTAATTTGTTCCTTCTCTGTCTTTGTTTATGACAGTTTCAGTGCCTTCCCTCATCCCTGCTCTACTTGCCTAGTCTTTCAAGATTCAACTGCAGCACCACCTGTTCTAGGAAACCTTCCCTACCTACGCCTTTCCACACACTCATAGCATCCTGAGGTTTCCTCTAGTATGATGCCTACCACATTGCACTACACTTTTGCATTTGTGTCTCCATTTCCTCTAACTTGAGAATATGTTCTTCCAGGTGGGGGCAGGGTGTGTTAATGTTTGGAGCTCAAGTGTTTAGCACAATGACAGTTACACAGGAAGCACCAAGTATAGAGTAATTAGGATCATGAAGATGAATGGAATTGGACTGACCCCACTGATGAGCTGAAGACACCCAGTGGGACTCCCAATCATAATACTTCTAATATAAATACACAGTTCTCTAAAGTCAAATGGGTCAATGGCAGCAATGTATGTATTCACCCAAATTACATCATAAGCATCAAAGTAACTTACAAGATGGTTATGAATTATTCAGATTCAATATGTCAACTTATCTAATTACTAATGAATTATACTTTTTAAAGTTTTAAATAGGTCAAAATCTCTTGGTTATATAGGAATTGAACAAATTAGTAAAGAAAATACCATCACTTAAGCACATCACCGGGAGGATTCACACGGAGTTCTTACTGATAATAAGACTAATGGACTATGTGTTTGTTGTACTTTATGGAAGGCAAAGAACATTTCCCCTTTATCCTCATTCTTGCCCGGAGGACAATTAAGCCACTGTCAGAAGTGCTGAAGCTGGGGAACAGCAAAAGCAGGACTTAACCCCTTGACCCCAGGTCATTCCTGTAATTCCAAGTCCACTGAATTTTTATGGAACGCTGTTGCTTTTTCCCACAGAGTGGAAGTAAAAAAATACCTCCCTGTCATTTTGGAGCAATTCGAGTCAAAAAGTATCTTTTTCAAAACTGCTGTTTAAAACAGGCTTATAAACAGAGAGGAAAGAAAACAATAATTAGGAATCGGGAAGGAAAACAATAAACAACAAGGACTGTTGAGGTCTGATTTTCAGCTACACAATTTGCACTTGTCTTCTGGACTACAATAGAACAGCTGAGCACTCAGGGGCGTTAGATTAGTCCAGTGATTTTCAAATTTTCTTTATTTTTTTAAACTAAGGACTTCTTTTTCAAATGAGTGCTCTGCAGAACCCATCATAAAGCTGCTGTGAACGGAAAAGCTCTGATGAAGTGGGGTCCTCGCCCACGCTGCCCCTTTCTTACTGCTTCAGGTACCCCCAGGATTTCTCCAAGTGGTGATTGAAATCCACTGGTCGGTTCTAACCCAACACTGGCCAGCTCTTCTTGTTTGCTCCTTCTATTCCTGAGCACCCCAGGGAGTATGACACACGGAAGTATTAACGGTAGTGACTTCATTGTCAAAGAGATCAAATCTCCTGGGTGTGAAGGGGAACTGATACACAATACCTTCTTCCCCTTAACTGAGTGCTGACCCAATTGGAAAGTAAGACAAACTAGAATTCAAACTAAGATGTGAGATTTGACTTACATCTTTGATCAAGGGGGTTCCCGGACATTGAACTCTAGAATTGACTACTTACTTAATCAGATACAGCAGTGCTAGACAAATGTAGGCCTCCCTTGAAGAACACCTCATCTACCAGGCTTCCCCCACGGCTGAAGGTGATGGAGATAAATGCCTCTGAGGGAGGACTTGCTACTAAGAGAGGAAGACTCCAGGGAAGAACCTAGTTTCTTATCCCAAACTCACCTTTTGCTCAATAAGTGGGCAGAGCGGAGCTGGGAGTATGATGCTAGTGGATATGCCCCTCCACGTTGCAAACACATCAAGAGTGGAGAAGCAGGGCTTCCCTGGTGGCGCAGTGGTTGAGGGTCCGCCTGCCGATGCAGGGGGACGCGGGTTCGTGCCCCGGTCCGGGAAGATCCCACGTGCCGCAGAGCGGCTGGGCCCGTGAGCCGTGGCCGCTTGAGCCTGCACGTCTGGAGCCTGTGCTCCGCAACGGGAGAGGCCACGGCGGTGAGAGGCCCGTGAACCGCAAAAAAAAAAAAAAAGAAAATAAAAGAGTGGAGGAGCAGTGTTCTCATCCACAGTGTGTACCTTCCTAGAACTTCCAGCCATTGGCTCTAGCTCCACTCAGTGGGACATTATGTCATAAACTCCCCCATGAGAGCCTTTTACAGAGTAGCTCTTCAGCTTCACTGTGACCCTTCATTCTTTCTAAATATCACTTCAGTCAATGACATGGATGGATTGCCCACTCTGTGAAAGTAGCTGGGAATAGAAGATGAATAATATTCTGTTCCTGATTTCCAGGAGGGGAGGTTGGGGCAAAACAAACTTATAGGGGGAGGGAAACACAAACCCAAGTTTACTTCTTTTATGGCTGGAGCCGTGTAGATGTCTCTCTGATCATTCAGCAGTTGCTTGTATGATGCTTCAGTGCTGGAGCCATGTGAAGATGGCAGGCAGCCAGCACATGCCTGTAGAATGGAGCAGTTGCCTGGGTGGGAACGTGACCTAGACCTGGGACTGTCAGTCACCTTCCCCACCCCATGCCTACCCATCTGTCCAAGCCTGACAATGCTCACTCTAGTTTTCTACTGCTGAAGGAACCTCTGTGGGGTGTCGGTAAGAGGGCGCAGGAACAGCTTTGGACGAAGTCATAGTAACATGAAATCATCTGTGATTTCTATATTTTAACCATTTTGGGTAACAAATACTTGTAGTTCAGATCACAGTTAGTCACCACAATCCAGTGTGTTGGGACACAAAAACTGGGAACTGCTAACCAAGAGAGCAACAATGTGTTGCTGACAATTAAAAGGCCAGAAAGTTAAAATTGTTTTCCTGGAATCACAGCTAGTTAGTTACAAAGCTAAAGGCTAGCACGTGGCGGGGGTGGGGGTGGGGTTTGATTCCCTTTGTGATTTATAGAGCTGATTTCCTTTTAAAATCTAGGCTTTAACGTGGGTTATCTACCTCCTGGATGTGTGAACACAGGCTCTTTGAACTTCCTGAAGCTCAGTTGGAAGGTTAAGTTCAGTGTTAAGACTAATAGGAATGTGTGGTTTCCAGTGTCAGACTGTGTCTGCATTGCTGATCCACCTCCCGCATGCCGGGAGCCCTGCAAACAAGTTGTTTATCACTCTGGGGTTCAGTCTCCCAGTCTATAAAATGGGGATAAATAATTGTGCTTATCTCATCAGGTTGGCAGAAGAATTAAATAATTAGTACATATAAAACACTTAAACAATGCCTGGTATTTAATAGAGTCAAATAATAAAGGTTAGCTGTTTATAAAAGCTGTTGTATTATTATTTTCTTATTGGTTAAAAGCAAAGATAATAATGAAAAACTCGCTGAATCACCAAGAAGAGGAATTCAGGGGCCAAAAAAATAGTACCAGGCACACAGCAGGCATACAATGAACAGTAGCTACTATGAATAGAATTCTAGATTTTGAGGTCTGATTGAGCTTCCATTCCTTTTTCAAAGAAACGTCCGGAATAGCACAAACCAATTCAATTTGTGCATTCTCCCATAACTGTAACACAGAAGATGACTGATATTTCTATACAAAAATGTGTTTTGCCTTTATGGGTGTGTCTGAATTAAATGAAAAGTTATCAGTGTTTACCGCATGCTTAGTAAAAATCAGATTGTATACATATTTCATGTAAAGTATAAATAAGTATATTTCTATAGGACATAAATATCTATAGCATGATTATTGTGGTGGTCTAGCGAATCCAAATTCCAAACTTGCGTGAAAGCTCCTCAGTTCTTAAGTAGGGGGAAGTGAAGGTAATTCGGACCTTCAATCTGGGGCTGTGTTCACCAAGCCCGTTTTGTCGTGATGCTGCCAAGATCTCTAGAGAATGCTACAATTCATTCATTCATTCATTCACTGTCCATGTAGTCATTGCGTTCTGTGTCCTAGGTGTGTCAGGTTCAAAGACAAATGGCATACTGTCTAACCTCAAAGTGTGCAGGGAGGGTTAGAGAGAGAAATTTACAGAAATAATTGTGGTGTAATGAGGTATGTGCAAGGGACCCAAGAGGAGGGAGCAGTTGGAGAAGGTTCACAAAGAACAGGACATTGACCTGATTCTTGGTGGTGACTTTTAGGCAGCAAGGGGACAGGCCCTGAAAAGAAGGAAAAACAGCTAGTGGACTCTGGAGTGAAACAAGAGGCAGCCGCTGAGCCAGGAGATGTGATCGGGGCTCAAGGCCTTGAATGCCAAGCTAAGGAATATGAACTTGATCTTGTAGGCAGTGGGAACACACTGGTGCTGCAGATGAAAGGGAGGACCTGGGCAGTGAGACCCAGGTGAAGGATGTGTTAACAATTAAAGTGAGCAATAGAGACGACTCAAACAAGGGCAGAGGCAAGAGCATTTTAGAACTTTCCAGACTTCATAACTGGTTCTTGGGGTGAGAAGGAAGTCTGGAGACTAGAGGAACTCCCTGGCTTTCTTGGATGTCGGGCAAGGTGGGTCCATTAACCAAGACCAGAAGGAAGAGAAGGACCAGGTAAGGGGGACAGTAATAAGCTCCTTTCAAGGTGCGTGTGTGACAACAGGCAAGCTATCCAATCAGCGGTTTGGAATAGAGCTCTAGAGCCCAGGGCAGTAATTAGATGTAGAGATGCAGACTCATTCGAGAGGCATGTATACAAAGGTCTGATGTGATGGCAAGGTACCTCTGTTACGTAACAAATGAATGAAAAAGCAAAACTTCTGACATTTAACAAGTACTTAATATAAACCAGGCACTATACTAAACACTTTAACTTTATTATCATCCCCACTTTTCATGTTAGGAAACTGACATTTCAGGTGTTGAGGACCAACTGAGTCACGGTGATAGTCCGCAAGCAAGGAATAGACCCTATTTGACTCCAGACTCTGTGTTCTAACCAAGCTTTATCCCTGCACAGCTCCCAGAAGACTTCCGTTAAGTTAAAATCCATTTGCAGGTTTCTATGTGGATGACCACTGAGGTTTGAGCTGCATAATCCATAGATCCATTTCCAGAGGCCATCAGCCGGTGGGTCCTAATTGAAAAAGATTTTCCTTTTAGTGCACCCTGACATTACACTGAGGCATCACGTAAGTCTGTGTTTTACCTGAATGGTGTTGTTTAATCCTTCACAGCAACCCTAACAGCCGGATTACTATCATCCCCTTTTTACAGATGTTGCACAGATGATCCCGTGGGGTGGGCCCTGGTCAGGAGCCTTCCGTTGTGAGTTTACACACAGCCTATGTTCTGCTTACCCTGCATGAATCTGTCGTATTATTTAGGGTTTCCTTTCCAGACTGTTGAAAAGGAGGGATGCTAAAGTGTTCTTTCTTTGTGCTGGGGAGATTGGGCAGGGCTTTTCAATCCACTTCATGCAATTCTAATGGGTGGGAGGGCGGGCATTGGCTGCTCAATGCTGGCTCTGTAGGCCTGGAGGGCCGGCTAATGGGATTTTTCTGTGGCAAATCGTTCACTTTCTAAAAGTCGTGCTGTCGAGTGTTTATGGAAAATGGCACTGGTTTTGTTTATGATAATCTCCAGCCATATGTTTTTAGGATTTCTCTTTGTATTAACACTTTGACTTCATATTATTTCAATAATCATATCAAATCAGCCTTATGACGATTCTCCAACATTTTCTTTATGTCTCTCTCGAAAAATCCATATGCTATTGGTGTCTAGTCTTAAAAGTGAAACTTAATAACATACTTTGTAGATCCCTCGCCCTCTCCCATGGGTCTTGGAGCACTGTCAAAAGGGGGCGTTGGTGATAAGAAAATGCAGTTGGGAGCAGGTAGCAGGACCAGAAATTGGAGGGTTCAGGGGTGTTTGAGGTAAACGGGCTGTGGACTCAGAGCTGCGAGATCTGATGCCTTTGTTAATCCTCTGTCTGCTTTCATTTCTGCTTAGTCACAGATAATGGAGTCACTGCAGGACTTGTATTAATGCCCATGTCAAAGTAAGCAGACTTAGCTGAGCTGCTGTCCTCTGCCAGCCATGCTTTTCAAAGGCATACATGGCAGATGACAAAGGCCTGCCTTCACTGAGCACCTGAACTTGAGAATCCTTTCTGCTGCGGTACAGCTCACTAGGTTCTCTGAGCCACAGTCTTCAATCTATGAAACGGGAATTGGAGTTGCTATCACTCCTTTGGTCACTTGAAGGCGTAAGTGATAAAAATGAGTAGCCAAGAAATACCCAGAGCATTTTTCAACGTGAGTGTGTCTCTCTGTGCTTTTAGGACATATATGTATATAAGCGCACATATATACACATAGGTACGTATGCATATTAAAGCTTTGTAGAAGGATGTACAAGAAAATTATTGGACTCTATGGAATAGGAAACTTTATATTGTGTTTCCTTTGGTAATACTGAGATTTTTTTTTTTTTACCACATCTGTATTCTGTTTTGAACACGAATATTAGAATATCTGCCTTATAAGGTGATCGTTAAGCATCCAGTGAGGTACAGTATGATGGGAGTATCTAGATGTTTCATGAATAGTGGGCTCTTTCTTGCTCTGCAGACCTGGGGAGTCCAACACACACACCCTGCTATGCACAAGCTTTGCTGGTCTTCCTACAACTGTACTGACTTCTGATCTTAATGGGAAAGATGAGAAATGGGAATACACAAGTTACCCTGAGTGCCTGGCAACCACAGGTGTCCTGACTGAATTTTCCGCTTATGAGATGGAAAAGTCTTTTTATGACAAAGCTTGTTGAATGTCTCTGTTATGTTCAAATCAGAAGGGACCTCATAACGTAAAGCCAGGTTTAATTTGAGGCACTGGGGAGTGAAGGATGCTGCTGAGACTTTCTCCAGGGAGTTCTGTGGTGCCCAGTTTCTACCTTCAGGCCTGAATCACTCCTTCCTCATTCCACCAAGGGTGATGCTGGTGGCCAACTGCATATGGCCAAGTCCCTCTCTGGAAATTGCCCTGTCTCTCTCTGGAAATTGCCCTGTCTGGGAGAGCTGCCGACCAAGGTCACACCTCTTCCCCGAGGTAACCCATGCCCAGTGACAGTCAGTGCATGGGTACAAAGACCTGGCCTCTGTCTCAAGGCCAGACAGCTGCAGGTCCAGAGCTCCCCCTGGGATCGACTGAGGTCCCTGTGCCTGCATGACAGCGCAGTGTACCTCCTCCCTCTGCCCCACCCTACTCTCCCATGGCCGTTGCTCCCAAGAGCACACGCCATGACCTTCCTGCAGACCAATCTCTGTCTTGCAGTCTTTCTCCCAGGGAACTAATCTAAGACCATCTCAGAGTGAGGTGACGGCAGACCTGAGACTTCCATCCAGTTTTCCTAATTTGTACAACCTTGCATGCCATGACCCAACTATCATGATGCGGTGATGAGAGCGGATGTAATTATACCCACCGTTGTCTGCCTTCATGGCACCACTGGGGGTACAAATGGAGTTCAGGTGGCTCCTGACCCTTATCAGACCTGTCCTGCCCCCACTGGACCAACTCAACCCTCTTAGATGGCAGCAAAGGAAAAAGGAAACAAAGGAAGCAAGAGGCTGCCACATCGACAACTATGCAAGTCAACTCACAGAAACCAAGAGGATGCAATTCCACCAACACTGCACCTGGCGTTTCTCCCAGCAGGACAGGCTAGGAAGCCCTGGATGGATCATGAAAAGACATTTGCTTGCCCTCCTCTTACCCTCGTGAGCAATAGATTCCTACATCCATGGAAGTCTCCAGCTTACTACTCAGTGCCTCCCTTTTTCTGCCCAAACCCATCGTGGTGAGATTTCCTTCGTCTGTTCTTAAAACAAATCCTTCCTGAAATTCACCGCAAGCCATTCTTCTCTCTTGGGGTTGCAAGGAAGTCAGAACTGTCCTGGTCCAACTTTTTCATCATGTCTGGGCCTCCAAGTAAACTGTAGACTTAAGCATCTTTTCCTCATCAGACAAATGACATGTGTGGAATTCTACTACTGTAATGCGTCCTACAGCTACCAACACAGTAGAATGTACAGAGCCTTCTCACACCGCGTGGGCACATCCACAGTCTCTTACACTTTCAACACTGAGAATTGCAACTCACAACTGCTTCCTATTTTACAGCAAAGCATTTTTCTCCTTCTCAGCACTGTGTGCTATTCATCCATCAATACAGAGGTCTTTCTAAATGCCTTATCTCCCTGTGAAAAGGAGCCCACCTCAGTCTGTCCCATGGCTTCTTCTTACAGTGGCAAGAGAAAGAGGCTTGTAAGTGGGTGACATTCAGTTGCCCCAAACCTGCGAGGTCTGTGTCCTCATCATCACCATCATCTAATATTATTATTACTATTATCATTGTAATTTGAACACAGTAAGATAGAGGCTTGGCCAGTTTCAATGGTTTCTCCATACAGCGGGAGAGGGAAGACATTCCAACTCTTTTGTTGGCATCTTGAAGCGCTTCCCGGTTTTGCTCAGGACCTGGCCGCGTGGGATAGCCTTTGCTCAGGACCTGGCCGCATGGGATAGCCGTCAGCTTGCGTTTCTGTTTTCCCCTGCAGGGGAGCTTCTACGTGCCCTCTGACAACTGCATGCAGCATGCTTACAAGTGGCACCGGGACCTGTGCTTCCTGCTCTTACACGCCTACCGGGGACTCCGTGCCTACTTCCTGACCATCATGAGGGACATCCCTGAGCTGCCACGCATGGAGCTGGGTAAGGGGCTGGGTACAGGGGAAAACTCACCCCAGCAGCCGACCAAACTTCCTCTTTTGGACTCCGGGGCTCGGGAAAAGTCAGCATGCTTTTGTAAATGTCACAGTAGCAAGCGCCGTTTCAGATTTTTTTTTTTTCTTTTTTTGTATTCGACATCATTCTAGCCGGAGAAAATCTTGGACGTGCCAATGCAGGGAGAAAGGACGCAAGCACCTCGAGTCACATTCATTTACTCATTCATTCATCCCCGAAGCATTTATTTTTTTTTTTATTTTTATTTTTTTTTTGCGATATGTGGGCCTCTCACTGTCGTGGCCCCTCCCGTTGCCGGATGCGCAAGCTCAGCGCCCATGGCCCACGGGCCCAGCCGCTTCCGCGGCATGTGGGATCCTCCCGGACCGGGGCACGAACCCGTATCCCCTGCATCGGCAGGCGGACTCTCAACCACTGCGCCACCAGGGAGGCCCCCCGAAGCATTTATTAAACACCTGCTACCCACCTGGTGCTATGGGTACATAATGTGGAGTTGCTTTCTAAGGGAAAATGCCTGTTTACAGCCTTTTGTCTTAATTAGGCTGTAGTTACTGTATTGCAACTTACAAGAGTATAAAACAGTCCTACATTTATACATGTAGGTATTTCTACATATATATATATATATATATATATATATATATATATTTCATCTGGATGACATTAGCAAGCTCTCAGTAGTCACCATATTTGGTTTTGGTTTTCTGGGGGTGAATCGCTTCTTGTCCATCATCAGACATCATGGTCATTGGGCCTCATCCCTCTTGATTGACAGATGGTGGAACTGAAGCTCAGAGAGGTGAAATGACTGCTCAGGGTCACAGTGTGTGGCACAACAAGGCAGGAGCACAGAGATTTCTTCAGTGATGCCCGGGGCAGAGTCTTAACATCAGGTCACACTCATTTACAGCAGGTGGTGGGTTGTGGTTTTGCTCGAAGTCTTCAAACGAGGCCCTTTACCCCTAGAACAGAAGCCAGGTCCTTAGCCTGGTATTCAAGGGTAATAACAATCCTGCCGGGAAGGAACCTCAACTTCCCTCCCTGCACCCTGAGACCTTCCTTGCGGAGATAATCATGCTCTGGCAGTATTGATGGCCTTGTGCGTTATCCGTTATTACACTGAACACACCACACAGCAATCATTTATTTGCATGTTTCTCTTCCCCGCTAGACTGGGGGTCTTGGAGGGCAGAAGACCCCCAGATCCCTCACACACAGTGTTTGGCACGCGGGATGAAGGAGTAGGGGCAACATTGTTGTTGCATTGACTTCCTGTGCCAACTTACCATCTGGCTTTGTCAGCTCTAATGCCCTCTTTGAAGCACGTGATCTATGGAGTTGAAATTTTTCAGGTCAAATGCACTCACAGGAGACCCACACAGTTCAGAGCCAGTTTAGCTCGGGGGCAGAATGAAAACAGTGTCTTAGCAGTTGGCTTCTTGCTTCGACTTTTTTTTTTTTAACCCAAAGGAACTGAATTTATTTGTTCATTCACTCACTCACCATATTTTTATTGAATGTTTACTGTGTACCAGGCATTGGGCCAAACCCCAAGCGCACAGCCATGATCAGTGATAAAAGTGCATTATGCCTCGTGGGGCTCACAGAGCTGAGGACAGCTGCTGGACGGGCAGCGTGTGCTCATCCGTGAGCGTTGGCCACGTGCAAGGTCTGACCACAGCCTCATGGAGCTAGGGGAAAGTTCAAACACAGGCAAAGCTGCGACCTTGAAACCACAAGTGGCCAGAGTCCACCCAGTTCAAGCTGTAAGACGGCGGGGTTGCGGGCTTCTCTGTTGCCAGTGTGGAAGACTGGGACGAGTTGGTGGTGCTGAGCAGTAGTCTTAGCTCTGCTACCCCACTTCCCTGGACTTCTGAACATCCACCTGTATGAAGGACATACAGATCCAGGTCCTAGATGTGTCACACAGACGTGTGTGTACGCGTGCGTGCCTGCATGTGTGTACATACCCGCAAAAGCACAACAGAATGTGGAATCGCTTTGGACCACACAAAGTGAACATGGGGCTCTTCTGTTTCTCAGAAATGCATCCATGGAACAATGTTGACCTTTATCTAGTGTGAAGCCACATGGCTCCAAACCACCCTCTTTATAAACAGGACCCTTTAGACAGAATAGATAAGGAAAGTCCACAGAAGCTGTATGTTTTTCTATGACTTCAGTGCTGACTTGAAATCTGTTCTCCGTTCATTCCGTTAACAAATTCTCCATTTCAGTGTGTGTCCATTTAATTGTGTGGGTTTTTTTTTTCTTTCCTAGAGTCACTTGCTGTTGAAGAAACACTCTCTCAGCTGTGCTCAGAGCTACAGGTAATTAGGAAACTGACTCCTTAGTTCTGAATGGCAGTAGTTATGTGGGGCAAACATAGTTGCTTGCTTGGTGTAGAAATCAGAGATGAAAAGACACGACTGGTTACCTCACGTTAGATCTTAAACTGAAGAAATACTCTTCCATCCACTGCCCTAAATCACTGTGTCTCTTAGACACCTGTCGTGTGCCTGGCCATGCGCTAGATATTTTGAAAAACACCAAACAGGTTAACAGGTCTTGGTTTCCCTGACATTCACACTTTTTGTCTATTAACCATGCATCTAACAAACGTTTATTGACTACGGGCTATGTGCTTCTCACGGAGGGTGACAGAAACCTTGCACCTGTGCTCAGATGGCTCACACGTGGCAGGAGGCCAGCTTCCATGAAGATGATGATTTTGAAAACAGTGCTTTGCATTTGCCAAAAGTTCATCAATCACGTATTAAGAGTATGTGCTTAGTGAGTACTTGGCAAATGCATACTGTTCTGTTATTTACAATCTCTGGAACACTTTCACATCCCATTGCGTTGGACGGTCTGGGTGAGCACTGCTATCCTCACGTAACGAGAGTCAGATGAGATGGAAAGGAGTGCGTAGCTCAGGGTCGGTGACACAGCTAATCCATGCTCAGAGCAGGACTCATGAGACTGTCTCATTGCAAACTGACGTTTCTGTCTTTTAAACCACTGTTTCTCATCCGTGGCCTCTCAGTAGAAACACATTTGGACTTTAGACGCACCCTAGCCTGGGTCCCATCTAAACTGGTTGAAACAGAGTAGATGGGAGTAGAGCTCAGGGATTTGCATTTTCATTACAAGCTCCCCAGATGAATCAAAACCACAATGAGATAGGATCTCACACCTGTTAAATAGCTCTCATCAAAAAGACAAGGGGTAAGTGTTGGAGAGGGTGTGGAGAAAAGGGAACCCTCGTGCACTGTTGGTGGGAATGAAAATCCGTGCAGCCACTGTGGAGAACAGTATGGAGGCTCCTCAAAAAATTAAAAAATAGAGCTACCATACGATCTAGCAATCCCAGTTCTGGGTATTTATTTGAAGGAAATGAAATCGCTATCTTGAAGAGGTATCTGCACCCCCATGTCCACTGTAGCATTATATACAATATCCAAGACATGGAAAAAACGTGAGCGTCCACCCAAATGCGTAAAGAAAACACAGTGTGTCTGTACGCAGTGGAATAGTATACAGCCATCAAAAAGAAGGGAATCTTGCCCTTTGTGACAACATGGATAAACCTTGAGGGCATGATGCTAAGTGAAATAAGTCATTCAGAGAAAGACAAATACTGTATTATCTCACTTATATGTGGAATCTAAAAACAAAAGAAAGCTCATAGAAACAGAGACCATATTGGTGGTTGCCAGGCGCGATGGGGGGAGGTGAGGGAAATGGGTGAAGGTGATCAAAAGGTATAAGCCTCCAGTTATAAGTAAGTTCTGGGGATACAGCATGGTGATTATAGTTAACAATACTGTATTATATATTTTAAATTTACCAAGAGATTAGATCCTGAAAGTTCTCATCACAAGAAAAAGAAAATTGTAACTATGTGAGGTGATAGGTGTATTAAGTAACCTTACTGTGGCCGTCATGTCGCAGTATGTACATGTATCACTATGCTGTACCCCTGAAACGTACAAATGCACCAGGGGTTCCCCCACTGCAGCCTGCGAGTGCAGGGGGAGACATGGATATGTCCCCATGCGTTTGGCCACAAGCAGACACAGAGGAGCATCATGGTCCCTGAACCACTAAGGGGTGGGCCGGGGGCCTGAACCCAAGGCCATCTGCGAGCCACTGCAATATTGATGCATCTGGTCCCTGCAGTGGTTCAGGCCACAGCTCAGGCTGCCAGTGAGTTCTTAGATATATTTCATGAAACCCCAGCGGGTTGCCTGCTTCCTTTGGTACTGGGCCCCCAAACTGTAGGCAAAAGGCCCCTGGTTTTGAGTAACAGGGTTGCCTCAGGCTTTATTTGGTACAAAGCAACCAAATTAGCTGACTGCTGCAGGGATGCAGCTGGGTGACACGGAGGGAAAGGGGGAGTCTGGGAGGAGCACAGCCTGGACTGCGGTTTGCTAAAGGGCTGGCCTGGTGCTGGACGTGAAAGAAACAAAGCTTCCTCCCTGCCCCCCCGCCCCCGCAAAAGGCACATTCACAGCCCACAGAACTTTTAGAGGCAGGACATCGCCACCTAGTGGTCAACCAAGCACATGGTCACAAAAGCATCCATCTCAAGGATGGATTGGACAGTGGAAACTGTTTCAGGTGATTTAAGACAATTTGAAAACATACAGCTCTACACTCATGGAGTAGTTCATCTGTACCTTTACTCTGTGTGAATCTTATACACATTTCTTAAGCACCTACGATGTGCCAGCTACTCTGCTATTTGTTGGGAATACAACAGAGATGGCAGAGAGCTTCCCCAGGACTAACAGCCTGGGGTGAAACAGATTTGTTCACGCAGGAGGCACGAGCTGTCAATAGCATCAGTGCTGGACCAGGAAGTGTAAGACGAGGGGCCCGTGTGAACACCGGAGGCTCTAGGTGACATTAGGAGTGAGGCGGGGAGGGAACAACCATGCAAAGCCAGGGCGAGACTCGACCTGACGGAAGCACCATGGGTGCTCGGGGCCCAGGACGGCTGCAGAGGGAGCCTTTGAAGCCAGTTTTGGGGGTCTGGGCTGGAAAGGGGATTGGAGCCCATGATCAGGATCCCCGCTGTGCAGCCTGATTAGTGAAGGGGTGGCTTGTGCTCTCTGTAACGGGTGGAAAGGTTCTAATGAAACTCAGCCACGTGCTTTGGTACAGCAGACAGGTTCAAATCATTGTTGAGTGTCTACCAGACAGCAATGGAAAAATCCTGGTGTCTGAGTCCTACCCTCAGAGATGGGCTCAAACGCTTTACGGTCTCCCAGTGATTCAGTGTGCAGCCAGGAGTAAGGCCCATGGTGAGAGAACGCGGTAGCTCAGGGCGTATAAAGCAGGCTTTTCTCCACCTGACACCTGCTTACCTTGAAGACGCAACTCAGGCATCACCTCCTCCGGGAAGCCTTCCATGATCCGTTCACAGCACTCAGGACCTATCTCTTTCATAGTACTTTGTAGGTCTAACTATCGAAATAAATAGCTGTAACTGGACCATGTGCCCCTTCCAGGACTGGACATATTTATCTTTGGCTTCCCAGAGCTCAGCATACTCCAAGCTCAGACTTAAGTAAACAGAGCAAGGGGCGGAGGTGGTGAGTAAATGAGCAAAGGAGCGTGGCTAGACCCAGTTGAAAAGCACGGCGGTGG
>NW_006791731.1:4914439-4919408 GCF_000442215.2 Lipotes vexillifer
GGGGGGGGGTGTGTGCTTCACCTGAAATGGCACTGGGTCCAGACTGCCTCCTTGTCAGTGTGAAGGGCTTCTCTTTTTCTTGCCAGAGAGACCCTTCCACACCCATCATCTGTACCTGAACAGGCCCAGGCCTCTGTGAGAGCAGGAAAGTCCTCTTGTGGCTTAATTAGAAGCCTCCTCAATCTTATCTGGAACCGTTGCTGTCATCAACTCGGGGAAGAAAATAATGCTCCCAAAGACACATTTAACGAATGGCTTTTCCTTTCCTCTCTGGGGGCTGAGCTCAGAATTCATGCTGTTTGCCAGAATTGCTGGAGTAGACAGTGGGGAGAGTCGCGGGTGTCAGGGCGAGAAGGCCAGTAAAGGAAGTCCAGTTCCTAAGGCACGGGTGCCTCTCACTGATGCAAAGTCACCAGCTGACTCAATAAAGAGTTACGAGTTTCCATCATCCATCAGCCACGGTGTAGGTACCGAGAATGTTGAGAAGGCTAAAGCTCGGGGTGCAGGCAGAGGAGGGTACCAAAGCACCATATGGCAAGTGGTGCCATGAGAGTAGTCTGTGCAAGGTCAAGTAGAGGGCAAGGAGAAGGGAGCTAGGCTTACACGTGGCACACAGTAGACGTTCTGAAAGAACCATCAGGAACAAGAGTGACTGCACGGGCTTCTGAAACAGTTACCTGGTGGAGGACAGACATGTCCGAAGTGGGGAAGAGAGGGAGAAAGGAGATTGGAAGAGGCAGTAGGCATTCCAAGGAGAACGTGCAGCCCGATCAAGTCCCTGGCGCTTGGAAAGAGCTGTGTGTTCAGGTTGGTGTGGCTGGAGCCATGGGCAGCACTGCGTCAGAGGGAAGGTAGCCAGAGGGAAGGCCGGGAACGTTGCCGGGGCAGAAAGGTGTCCGGTGCTGATGCAGGAGCTTGGCGTCTATTAGTGAGGGTAACGTGTTGGAGAATGTAAAGATAAGCCACTTATAGACCATCTAAAAGCCTTACTCTCCAGCCTCGAGGTTTTCCAGTGGCCAGTCACATCCCCTACTCTCCCCAACCCAATCCTTCCTTTTCTGCCTCTTAACACTTTGGGCCATGGATTATGGGACTGAACCAAGAGTGGACGTTCCGTGTTTGGTCCCTGTCTCCCAACAGAGCCAGTGATGGAAACAGTGCTTCTATCAGAAGACAGGGTCATTCTCTTGTTTTGGAGTTTTGTAGCTTGTGTTGTCACCGAAGACTGATCTTTCCTCTTGGAAGAAGCAGCTTAGAGACGCTACAGGTGAATGATGCCTTGTACCCGGAAGCTAGTCATTAATTACAAAGCCGCAATACCCAACAGTTAAAGAGCCCTACAGAGTGTCAAATTCCTTCTTCTCTGTTTTTCTTTTTTCTTTTTTTTTTTTTTTTGCGGTACGCAGGCCTCACTGCTGTGGCCTCTCCCGTCACGGAGCACAGGCTCCGGACGCGCAGGCTCAGCGGCCATGGCTCACGGGCCCAGCCGCTCCGTGGGATCTTCCCGGACCGGGGCACGAACCCGTGTCCCCTGCATCGGCAGGCGGACTCCCAACCACTGCGCCACCAGGGGAGCCCTTCTCTGTTTTTCTTACTCTCAGATGCTTCGCTCCACCCAGCATGCCCGATACTAGCATCAGCCTTTAGTCCAAGAAGAGTGAAGGGAACTTTCAGCGTTTCAGGCGAGGCTTTGAACTTAGTCTCCCCATACATTGTTACACCCAATAAAGGGTTATTTGCTTTGCACACTCATTTTGCAGATGAAGAAACCGAGGCACGTGGCAAAGGAGGAGCTCAGAGATGGGTATGAAACAGCAATGGTTACGTGTCCTGCTGCGTCTTCCAAGACAGACACATGCCCACCACTCTTTTTTTTTTTCAGTGTTCTTAAGTTGACTTTTTAAGCATATTAAGGATAGGGATGGTATAAACCTATTTTAATTGAAATACAGTTGATTTACAATATATTAGTTTCAGATATACAGCGTAGTATTTGATATTTTTACAGATTATACTAAATTTAAAGTTATAAAATATTGGCTCTACTCCTCAGGGTTAACCCACGTTCCTATCTCCTCTGGTGAATGAGGCTCTCTGCAGGCAGAGACACTCCTTTTTTTCTGAATACATTTACTGAGCTTCACTTTATTTATTTGCCGCGCCCTGTGGCATATGCAGAATCTTAGTTCCCCGACCAGGGGTCGAACCCGGGCCCCCTGCATTGGGAGTGCCGAGTCTTAACCACTGGCCCGCCACGGAAGTCCCAAGAGACGCTCTCTAATTCATCTTTGTGCTCCCGTGTATTCTAAACATGTGCCTGGGATATGGGAGTTGCACATTAAATTCTTGGTGGGTAAGTGATGAAGCATAGAATTCAGTGTTAGGCTTGGACCACTGGTTCTCTGGCTGTCCTCAGAGATGTGATCTCTCTTCTCACCTCTCCACAATGAAAGTTACCCCCAGGCAGACGGCTCTCGTAGTTCTAAACTGAAGCTAGCCAAAAGTTCCCGCAAGGGCTCCGGACCTCTGTAGGCTGGGTCCTTCAAGCTTTCGTTAAGACAACCTGGGATCCTCCTTAAGAAATTTGGAGTGTTGGGGGGAAGATGGTGGCGGGTCTGTTGAGCACGGCCATGTGGAAATCACCTAACAAGTTAGATGCCGTGAGGTTATAAAGACTTTATTGTTTCTCGGGAGATGTTTTATGACGCCTACTCTGTAAAGGCGGCATAGTGCCATGGCTTTGTGGTGAGATGGTCTTACAGTTGAATCTCAGCTTTGTGTGACCTTGGGTGTGCTATTTCATCCTCTCTCATTTAATTTTTGCATAAAATGATGGCTACTGTAACTTTACCAGAGGTTCATTGTGGGGATTAAATAGGAAGGGGCATAGAAAAACACCTAGTGTTCTACCTGCCAACTAGTAGATATTAATAAGTGGAAGCTATCATGATTGTCGAGTACCGAGTTCAGAACGTAGTAGGATGCAGAGGGGAGTCCAGAGAAAGGAGAGGGATTCGTTAAAAGCAGAGAAGCCAGTGAAGACTTCAGGAGGAAGACGGCAGTAGCTTCATGGAGCAGAGGTCCTTTACTGCCACCCTTTTGCCTCCCCAGATGTTGAATAATCCAGAGAAGATAGCTGAGCAGATAAGTAAGGATCTTGCCCAGCTGGCCTCCCACCTGATGGCTCTGTGGACCCAATTCCTGGACACGGTGACATTACACTCCCAAGTGACCGCTTATCTCACCCAGGAGCATCACACCTTGCGGGTAAGGGGTTAAATGGTATCAATTCTCTAATCATGCACCAGTCATCTCGCAAGGAAGCTTTACAGCAGTTGGCTCATTGGGCAGAATAAAAGTCGGGATTGACTTCTGTGGACCCAAGTACTAGCCCTTCTCCACCATGAACTAGCAGTGAAACTTTATGAACTTCCTTCGGCTTTCACATCTTTGCTCTACTATTCAGAAAATACCTTCCTTGGCTACCAAGTGATAGCAAGCCAATCTCAGGGATATGACGAAGTGCTTTGCTAGTGTTTCAGAGAAGTGTCTTCACATCTACTCCATTGTTCCTAGTGCATTTTTTGCCACCAGCTTGAATGCACAGTGGTGGGTACCAACGCATAATAAAAGACATTGGTCTTCTCATTTCCAGCAAGAGGGCCAAATAGCTAAGTCTACGAAGTGCTTAGCGGACACACTTGCATGACTGGCTTTGCACATTCTATTTCATCTGCATTTATCTATGGCCTCTGTTTTCAAGGGTCGCGTATTCTAGTAGAAGAAATAAGGCCTACATGTAAAAACGACAGAACGCAAGCCAAGAGCAGATTCATAAACATGCATTCAGTTGTGTCCATAAATCAGGTTTGTGCTAAGAACCAGAAATAGAGAGGGCAGCTGGGGGTGGGCAGAAATACTGGTGTTTCAGAACCTCTGGGTTGTGGGCTAAGCTCTCCCTGATATTAATATATGTTACTTCCCTCGCTGAGCCTTAATTTCTTTTTAAAAAGTCAAGGCTAGGGACTTCCCTGGTGGTCCGGTGGTTGAGACTCTGCGCTTCCACTGTAGGCAGCACGGGTTCGATCCCTGGTCGGGAGTTAAGATCCCACGTGCTGCGTGGTGTGGCCAAAAATAAATAATTAAATAATTTTTTTTAAAAAAAAGTGAAGGCCAAACCCACCCAGTGAGTTACATTGTTTATACTGTTTTATTCCTCAGGTCCGAAGGTTTTCCGAGGCCTTCTTTTATATGGAGCACCAAAAACTTGCAGTCTTGACCTTTCAGGAAAATCTGTAAGTAACCAGTTGCATGCCCACATCGTGAACCCTGAGCGCCAAGGACGTTCTTGTTCAAAGTTATTTCTTCCCTTCATCTCCAATCATGAAGGAGAGAAGTCTGTCCACCCCTGCACATTCAGGTGCGTTTTCTCTGAAGGCAAAAGAGTCAGACAAATTGCAGAGGCAGGAGCTGGCAGGTGTCAGAGAAGATCAGTAGCCAACGTTTTCTGTTGTTGTTGAGTATCCTTACGGTTCTGTAGACAGAATCAAGACTTCCTAGGTCCCTGAAGACATCTGTGCTGAGTCCTCTTTGCAGAATGAATTAGAAGCAGGTGGTGTGGGCACAAGCAATGTCAGGAGAAAAAAAAAATGCACCTGCGACTTTGCAGCAGCTATGAAATGCGTTTAGCATAAGAATTAAGGCTGAACTACCTAATTAGGAGGACAGATGAATATCTAAGTTTGACTTCCTCCGGAAAAAATTTAAAAATATTCAGAAAGGGGCTTCCCTGGTGGCGCAGTGGTTGGGAGTCCGCCTGCCGATGCAGGGGACGCGGGTTCGTGCCCCGGTCCGGGAAGATCCCACATGCCACGGAGCGGCTGGGCCCGTGAGCCATGGCCGCTGAGCCTGCGCATACGGAGCCTGTGCTCCACAATGGGAGGGGCCACAGCAGTGAGAAGCCCACGTA